>NC_058108.1:29653670-29671170 GCF_914725855.1 Thunnus albacares | reverse complement strand
CCAACATTGAATTGATCCTCCTAACAAGTATTGTGTTTTTAAGTCAGTCCCACATAAATCGTCCTGCTGCTGTAACACTCACTAGTTCACCACATATGTATTGATCCGCAGCTGAAAATAGTTCCTGACAAATGCACCATTTACTCCTGTTTGAGTAATGTTTGCTGAAAACTACAGTAGCCAGCTGCTTTAGGAAATAACTTTTTTTTAAAAAAAGAAACCAAATATGTGTGATTTTTAAAGATTCGGATCTTTAGAAGGACCCTAAAGGCCACATGAGTGCCGCAGACAGTGTAAGGAAGTATTGAGAGACGGACTAAAGCATGGTTAGTTTTGGTCTTTTCATGGGATTTTTTTGACAAGAAGAAACAAATAGAACAACACCATCCTTATCCTGTAAAATCCAGTTTCTTAATAGTTTGAACCCCCCCAAAAAATCCCTCCATGTTTAGGATGAGTACCACGCTGCTGACAGATCAGTGAAGCATGTGGTAAACAAAACGGGTGATGCTGTTGTCCCCACATTTATCCTGGATACTTACTGTCTATAGCTACAGCATATGATTTGGCAGGTGGGCAGGGAGGGGGAGAGACCGAGAGGAAGGGGGGAGTGGGGGGGGGAGGGTGTTGGAGGGGCAGAGAGAGGGAGAGAGCATATAGCTACATCACTTCATCCTTAATTAGCTGTCATCAGCTTCTCTCCTCAGAGGAACCAGAGACTAATAATTAATGATCAAACTCTAAAGTAGAGTCACTCTCATCCTCCCTCTCCCTCTCGCTCGTCCTCTATCACAGGAAGAGAATTAGCAAAGGAAAAAGATAACAGTAGAGTTGGTTAGGGAGTAATGAAATCTGACTAGAGGAAAAGCAGTGTTGCTTTCACTTGTAAGCCAACAAGGAATCTTGTAGATTAAATAAATGACTCATCGAAAACAAACAGAAATGAGGTAAGAGGCATTTCTCCACCCTCGGGTTACCAAGGTAACGTGCACTCCCTGCCCTCCAGATTATTATTGCTTGTTTGGTGTAAAAATAAAAAAATAAAAAAAGAGAGCCGTGAGCGTCCTCTTTATTAGTCTAGTCTGCGGCGCACAAGGCCGGGATTAATGCCCCCACCGTACCGTCTGATCATGTGAGGAGAGATTCATTTTTACATGACGAGAACATGCCAGGAAAGGCATAGCAATGTTTTAACAAAGCCTGTGCGTCTGTGTAGACAAGAGCAGCTAATTAGAGAGGAACACAGTGTAAGTGGGCATATGTGCACTGGGGGACCAGTCAGCCAACACACGACAGGAAAGCGCTGCGGGGGAACGCAGGCAGGCAGACGACTGACCAGCTCCGGAGCCAACACTGAGCCGCCATAGAGGCATGTTATGGTTTCAGCGCCCCAAGCCCCTGGCATGGTTTCCTGAAGCCCTGTTTGTAGTAGCAGGGAGGGGTGGAAACTGCAGGCTTTACAGACCCCACCACAACCTGTCCTCTCTCCAAGACCGGACCCGCTCGCTCTGGAGATGTGTTTGTGTGTACGCTTCTTCTTAAGCTGCTCTTAAGTGCTTTAATTGGATTATCCTTAATGAGTAAACAAACAACTACAGCAGCAAAATAATGAGCAAATGAATAAACGTGTCAGGAAGCACTTTGCTGTCTTCCCTCCCCGTTCTCTGCTATCAGCTCTCACTGTCCTGCCCCCTTTTCACTCAACCCTTCGCTCATTTAGTTCCTCTCATTATCCCGATTAAGAATGATTCAAAAACACTGCTGCTGCTGGAGAGGCGCGTGTGTGTGTGTCTGTGTGTTTACGTCTGACTTATCCTACTTGTGGGGACACATTTCAGACTAAAGACCAGTAAATTGGGGACGGCTTGTCCGACTGGGAACACAAGTCATGTCACCAATTGGGAAAAAGCTGATGTTTTTGGTCAGTGGTTGAGGTTATGGTTAGATTAAGGTTAGGTTAAGGTTTGGGTTAGCGTTAGGCAAGTAGTGGTTATGGTTAGGGATGAATGTATGTCTATGAAATGTCCCCAGAAGTGACCTAAGTAAACATGTGTGCCTGTGTGTGCATGTGCGTGTGTGTGTGTGTGTGTGTGTGTGTGTGAGAGAGAGAGAGAGAGAGAGAGACGCTCGAATGAGACAGGCGTTCTTAAGTGGCTGCTTTGAAGTCCGTGATGAGTCTGTGATTAGTCCTGTGATTCATTGACAGAGAAAGAAAAGGAGGCAAAAAAAAAAAAAAACGACGGAGAGCGGGCGAGCTCCGGGGAGGCGGAGAGCAAAAATAAACAAATGGAGAATTTTGAAATGACATCTGTGAATATTATTAGAACATTAATCTGCGCTGATGACACAGATGCTTAAGCCATCTCCTTCTGTTATTGCAGGAGAGGAGAGGAGAGGAGAGGAGGGAAAGAGGAAAAAGGAGAGAAGGAAAGGGAAAGGAGGAGAGAAGAGAAATAGAAAGGAGGTGAAATAAAGAATAGAAGGAGTGAAAAGGAGATATGACCAGAGAGGAGAAGAGGGGGAAATGATAGAAGGAGGAAAGAAGAGGAACGAGCAAAAGAGGATGGAGGAAGAGAGGAAGGAAAAGGAAGGGAGAAGAGGAGTAGAAAGGAGATGACGTGAGAATGAGAGGAAAGATAGAAGAAGGAGTGAAGAGAGGAGAAGGGAGGAAAGGACAGAAGGAGGAAAGAAGAGGAGTGAAAATAAGGAAAGAGCAAAAGAGGAGGAGAAAATGGAAGTAGGAGAGGAGATGAAACGAGGGAGAGTGAGAGAAAGGGAGACGAGAGGAAACGAGAGAAGAGGAAGGAGAGAGGAGACGAGAGAAAGAATAGGGAAAGAGTGAAGGAGAGGAAATGAGGAGAAAGAGAGAAAAAGGGAGACGACAGGAAACGAGAGGAGGAAAAATACCAAGAGGGCAGAAGAGGGGCAGAGGAAGAATATGGAAAGAGCGAAGGAGGAGGAAAAGAAAAAGAGGACGGCAAATAAGAGACTAGAAGAAGAAACATAAAGAGGGAGAGGAGAGGAGGAAATAAGGACAGAGATAAGGAGGAGAGGAGAAAAGAGAGAGGAAAGGAAATGAGGAAGAGAGGAGAGAAAGATGACCAGAGAGGAGAGGACAGAAGAGGCTGAAGCACTTTAGTCTTTTAATTCCAATTTATGGTGCTATAAAAGGGGCCATTTCCTAAAGAAAAATCTATACAGAAAAATCTAAGCCAAATCATTTCATCACTTTCTCTGCCCTAATTGCGGCCATATGCAATTTTAAAGGCTATTCTACCTTCTAATGGTTCCCCAGAGGAACAAGGGGTTAATTGCTGCAGCTGGTGATGTAGCTCCTCGGTACTAAAGAGGCGAGGTTTCTCTCTCTGTCGATCACTCTCTCCTTCTCTTCCGTTTTTTCTCTCCCCTCTGGGAATAGCCGTCTCATACGGTGTTAAGGAGACAGGGTCAGACTTTTTTTTTTTTTTTTAAAGAGTAGTTCCTGGTTTATTTAAAGTTTAATCTTATTTTCATAGTTTTGGCCATCATTGCCGTTTTAATAATAACATTGTACTTACAAGAGATCTGGAAATGGCAGTTTTTCAATTTTCAATATTTTTCTCCTTGTCAACAAATCTCATGTGCGGAGTCGAATTGATCCTACTTATAAGTATTGTGTGTGCATCCAAAGCCTGATATGTCTTATACCTCTGTGCTGTAGACTTCTGTTGTTGTCCAAAAACTATTAAAAACACCTCAATGAGCCACTACGTTTTACACACCGGGCAACATGTTCCTTCACCCCGAAGATTACGGTCATGTTAATTAGCTGAGGAATGGCTCTAAAGACTAATAACACACGATCATGTTTTCAGTTTCAGGAGAGAAGTTTCTTGTACGTCAGACGCCACTGCACATACGCGGGAATAAAGTTCTGTTTACAAGTGAGCCAATTTCATGAACCGCCATACTCTTCCTCTGATTGGCTTGTACTCGTTGCCTTCGTTGGTTGGGTTTGTTGGGGTTAGGCATGAGAATTGAGATTGGTTAGGGTTAGGGTAAGAATATCACAGTAAGCCAACCAGAGGCAGAGTAGGGTGGGTCCATTTCCTTTGCCATCCTGGGAAAAAAAAAGATTGCTTTCAGTGCTTCACTAGCTTGTTGTGCTACATATCACAACCTCTTGACTTTGTACTGAAGTTATTTACAATGTACAAAGTCGAGGTTGTGATATGTAGCACAACAAGCTAGGAAAGCACTGTCAATGGAAACTAACCCAACTGAAGAATTGAAGATTAAAGAGTTATTTCTTTAAGTCACTTTACAACAAGCTAATCCAGGCTAGCCTCTGTTCCTCTAGTGTCTGTAAAGGCAATCTCTCGTTCAACAATTCTTTCATCTGTCTTTCTGGAAAAGTGAAGCATGTTACTGGAGTTTATTTTCCATATTCTAAGACAACTCTGCATTCATTACAGCACTTGCTATCAGAAGTTGAAACCTTTGTGATTTTAACAAAGAATAACATTGTTAGCATAGTAAAAATAGCAGCGTGGATACTTATTGTCATCATAACTTGGTTTCATCCATATACAATTTTTCAACTTTGTAGTTGTAATCTTTGCCATCTAAACACTTCTGCAGTATTTGCGTACTTTACTTTCCTGCTGTTATTACAGACATGTCTGAGCTAGCCACAACCCCTGGACCAGCATTGAGCAAGGGCTTATGGGAAATGGTGTTCATTAAAGGCCACTAAAAACAGAAATATTGAATAAACAACAATATTAGATCCTATTTCAAAAAACTACCATCCTCATCTAAACATACAAAGTGACACACGCAACATGCTGTTGATATCAAAGGAACAGAAGACAATGGCCCCCCATTCTTAATCCTACCATCAAAGCTCTGATTGGTTCATTGATTTATTTCAGACGGGAAAACCACCATCAATGAGCACAAAACCAGACCTGTTTAAATGGCCGGAAAAATCAATACAGTATACATGGATTTCACAGGTCTGGTCTTGGTGCCCTGTAGGACTTAACTGTAGCAATGACACTGTGTTTCCAGATATCAGCAATTATTTTGATGAGTACAATATTTTCATACTTGACAGAAATTAGAGAGACTGGAATTAAGCTGGTTGATGTTTAGATATCACATCTTACACCAAACTAAAGTAGATATCAGTGTAATACACATAATAAACAGGACGGTTTCTGTACAGTGCTTGGACCAGTGGTCTGAGTTCGGATTGATTGATCTAAACAGGTGGGTAGTGCAGAGGGGTGGAGGGGGGTGGCGTGAAAACATAGGAAGTCGTGTGAGCAGGAGGGGGGAGGTGAGGTCTGTGAAGGTCAGTGAAAGTCACGCAGCACAGACGACGAGCGGAGGATGGAGAAGCGGTTCAAGGTGAAGGTCCCTAATGCTACGAGGCCTCCATTCCCGCGACTGATTACAAGACAAACAGAGACAGATGAAGCAGAGGGGCACCGTTGGCGAGAGGAGACAGCGGTGAAAATAGAGAGAGATTACACGGATAGACAGAGCGAGAACAAAGAGCAGGAAGTACAATATCAGAGAGAGGGAGAGAGAGACCAAGGGTTGAACCCGACTCAGCTGTGAGGGGCACCTGTTCACGGTTGGACCACCTCCTCCCGCCAGCCTTAATCAAATTTACCACAGAGACAGACTGTGATCACGCCCCCCTCTAACAAGAAACCTACTGTGTGTTACATCCAAATAATCCCTACCTGTAGCCAGGCTCACACTGTGTGCCACTTCCAAAGGTGTCCCACCTCTAACTACACACCCGCGCCAGTCGTGAAATAATCCCCCTCCCTCAACTCCAATTAACTGGACGATATTTTTAGGTATTCTGACGTTAGAATATTTGCACTGTGTGGACAAACACAAATCATTTGATTATTTATCACAACACATGGTTTATCTAGAGATAACTGGAGATAACGTACAGCTACAACAT
Organism: Thunnus albacares; assembly: GCF_914725855.1. NCBI lineage: Eukaryota > Metazoa > Chordata > Actinopteri > Scombriformes > Scombridae > Thunnus > Thunnus albacares. Next base: position 29,665,202 of record NC_058108.1, on the reverse strand, counting down.
ACATGTACATGACAAAAGCTTTTTTAGTCATGTCTACAAGCCCCACAGTCAGTGGATGAGTTGCGTAAAATGATTTAGGTTTCTGTTGTGCTGCATGGATGTGAGGCTCTTGTCTGCCTTTTGGCCTGTATAAAGATTTGAAGAGCTTCTTGTCCCTGTACATCTTTCTTCACACGCTTTCTTCCTCAACCACTCTGCTTGAGGAGGGCAGGCAGGTTAGTTCACTGACCAAAATGCCTCATTCAATGACATCTGTAGCAAACATCAGATGCACGATACAGACAGAAGTAGTAGTCGAGGTACAACAGCTGATATGTGTCAATCCGGGCAGTAAATGTGATAAAACTGCTGCTTTTCTGAAGAGCAAATGTGCATCAAGATGCTGTCAGTGTGTGCAGGACTTTACATAGTAAACAACAGACGTGGGCCTTCGAGATTAAGCAATATTTTTCATTCAAAATTTTGCCAAAGGTGACAAGTTTACAGCAAATGGTCTCTGTAAGTAGAGGCTGGTATACAGTATAATCCAATAATAAAGGACAATAAAAACACAGCCGTAATCCTGTAAAGTATCTCCTCACAAGAGAAGTTATAATTGCTGACAATTACTGTAGATTAATAAACAGTTAAAAATGTCCTTGCTCACAGTAGCTTCTATACAGTAGAGCTAAGGCCATATTATATATAATATCTACAAACCCCATCCACACAGTTGCAACAGGATACCATTCGTTGTGGATTGAACCTCAAAAAAACATCCTGCGCCACCCACCATGACTCAGCAGTCCCCTAGTGGTGCAACTTGGGGAGGTTTAGATAGGTCCAACTTCATGCAAATGTCCTCGCAAATAATCATCCATTTCCATCATAACATTTGAAAACAGTTCCTTTCTATTCCAGCCTCTCCAAACAAAAAGGTGATCGTGACAAACAACAAGTTCCCAAATCTCTATGATAGAACTTTAAAGAGTTACCTGGACTTGAATAAGAACACCTTTACCTGACACAGACCTCCTGTGGTTGTGTGAATTAAAACATTTATGTGATATAAATATGAAGTCCAATCTGAACTGAGTGTGTCAACAGCACGTTCAACAATTAACCACGACTGGAAGCTTCAGGCTCGTTAGAGACGAGAGACGGCTTGTCACTTTGAGTCAGTAGGTGTGAACAGAGGCTCAAAGTAGTTCCCACCTGTAAGGAGAAACTCCTGAAAATAAAGTATTTATCAGAATTTCCCCTGACGGTCATAACCTTTGTAATGTTTTTATTTATGATTAGTCACTGCTGGGCAATTATGATCTTTTCTATTAGGCTTCACTTTTCAAATTACTGCAATAAAACATCAAATAATGCACTTTTTATGTTGTTTCTCTTTCTATTAACAGCCATTACCTGCACCTCTGTGTTCATATTACCCCTCATTCCTCTTCCTTATTTCCAACATAACAGACAGAAACCACTCACCAGCCAACAAAATGTATTAATAGCATTTTCTTGTAGATATGATTCATCCATCATCCCTCTCCCCCTCTCCATCTCCCCTCCTATCTCCGCTTCTCATTCAATCTGTCGCTCCCTCTCCTCCCACTCTCTCTTATAAGAGAGAGAGGTGTCAGTTTCAGTGAAACAACTTAATTCTGATGTCAATGAATTAATTAGATGTGTTAATGAGCTAGCGACAGCTAACTCAAATTAAATTAATACCGTAATGGCCTCAGACAGCGAGAATTAGCTCCCATTTCAGTAAACGCTTTCTGGAGTGTACACAGCCGCCAAGGATAGACACACACACTCATACACACGCACAGCTCAAACAACATCCATCCCCCCGAGCAGATCACCATCCAGATGTAATTAACTGACTAATTACAGGAGCTCTCACTCGCTCCCCCTCCTCTCGCTGTATCTCTTCTCTTTCTAACACTTTGACTGTCTGCCTCCTCTCATGCTCTGTAATTTGACTCCACTCAGACATGAGTTTGTGTTATTTCTTAACAGTTTAGTTCTTCTCGTGTTTGTTTTGGTGTCTTTATTCATCACCCACAGTACATATACAGCTATAGGAAGCGAGCAAGTGGTTGTTTAATGTCTATTCGTCAGTGTAGCTGCGTGCTTCCTTCCTCTTGCTCCTCTTGTCATCACACTTAAAGTCTCATTACACACAACAGGCCTGACTTAAAGGCTGTTTAGGCTGCCATTAGCTCTAATAGTGACTCCTCCACAGTTGCCACGCTCCAGCGGACCTGCTGATGGGAAGCGGTGCTACCAGACTACTAATCTGATCTCAGAGGCACAAAATGGCTGCTGTCTATGTGTGGTCGGCCGGCCGGGGAGGAAAATGGTGTCACAAGTTGAAGATTTTCAGCTTTAATGTAATGTAACTTACTTTTCTATTCTTTGTTTGTTTGTTCATTCATTTCTCTTTCTTTTTGTGCAACTTTTTAATAATGAATACTCTATAAGGGGTTTCATGTAGGCTTATTACTAAATGACTCATAACCCTTTATTACTGACATGCTCATTTCTTAAAGAGGACATAACATGCACATTTCCAGGTCTATATTTTTAATCTGGGGCTCTACTGGAATATCTTTGCATGGTTTACAGTTTAAAAAACTCCTTATTTACCTTATACTGGCTCTTTATGCAGCCCCTCAGTTCAGCCTCTGTCTGAAACAGGCTGTTTTAGCTCCTGTCTCTTTAAAGCCCCGCCTCCACATGGGCCCATTCTGTTCTGATTGGCCAGCTCCAGGAAGTTGCCCCTCAACAGACTTCCGGTAGCTCTAGAGGCTACGTAAACAAACAACAGTATTCAGATTTTCTTCTTTTTCTGTTCTCTACTCAAAATGTCAACTTCTCAAATACATCTGTACATATTCAAGCCCAAATCTGATCCATAATATGTGAGTGGACATCACAAACAACACATGGAGCAACCTTAGCAACAAAAGCTATGGAAAATCACAAAAAGCATAATTTTTATGTGCTTTTTAAGTTAAAGTGGTCAGCCAGTCAAACACTGAACAAGTCTTACAGCAAGCTAAAGAGACAAAGACGATTATACTGGAGAGGAATATACACCAGCAAAACTGATCTCTCAAAAAGTTGTTCCTAGCTCATTATATACATATTTTTCACTAAAGCTTAATGAGGAAACAAGCAGCTACGGAGCGAACAGTGTTGGTCAAATACTTGCCATCATACTTTGTGTGCATATGGAGGATTAAAAAGTATATTTGCGCCGGGAGTTGGTGGAGAGCCAAACAAAGCTAAAAGTAACGTGAATAGTGGACTAACATTCATTAGATTAGCCAAAAACACAAAATAAATACTAATGTTGCTCCATATCTGCTGGATGTGTGTGAGTATTTGCTAACATGTTCACAAGTTATCATATTTAAAGGTGATCATATGTCAGTGTTGCATTTACAGTTTGCTTTCGCTGCCACCAAGTGGCCAAAAAAAATCTGTTATTGAACCCAGCAGACACATCGCAGAATGTTATTCATCTAACACACTGAAGGTGTCATACAGACAGAAGAGGTAGTCAAGATACAGCAGCCAGGAGTTACAGATCCATGCTGCTTCTATAGATTGCTGCATTTCCAGAGGAGTGGCACAAGTCGATGTTGGGATAGAGGACAGTGGCGTATCCTGCTGAGTCGACATGGGTCATCATGTGTTGACGTGTCAAAATGATGGAATACACCACTGTCAACACGCTCGCATAGAAAAAAATGGATGCATGCATTTAGACACGCGTCGCTGTGTGCTGCCTTTTAATATTGAGATCATGGCAGAAAAAGCGACGCCATCGTAGATTTGCTTCTCTTCAAAACTCTAATTTCTGTCATTTCTGTTGTTTTTTGGGGTTTTTTTTATTGGTGCTGACCTTAGATACTGATCATATGCGAGGTAGCATCAAGCACACAAAAACATGCTTAAAAGCAAGTATATCAAAGGTTTAAATGGTTTATTACTGATCTGTGAAGCATTAAAGGATGATAATTTAGCCATAAATAAAGCCATTAGCTGCAACATATACATACTAACAGGTTTCTTTCTTTCTTTCTTCCTTCCTTCCCAACACAAAGGGCAGTGATGCGATGGCAGCAGTGTAAATGTACCCACTTGATTGTCTTTCTCTCTCTTCACTATTTGCATCTCTTCTTTCCTTTGTGGATTCTCTCACTTGGTTGTGCAGTGAACAACACAAATTGAACAGGTTATAATCCACTCAGAGAACTCGTGACGGTGTGTTACTGCTCTAGGTACAAGTACAGTGTGTGTGTGTGTGTGTGTGTGTGTTTGTGTGCGTGATGTGTGTGCGTACAGTAGGCCTGTCTGTGTTAGTATGAGCATTTTCCTGGGGTGAGACTCTGCAGGGAGAAAGCTTCTCTCACAAACACCATCTGTCAACAACAGGCTCACCTGCTAGCAAACATTTAGCTCAGGAACCATCTCGCCTGCTCTCTCCCTCTCTCTCTAACTCTCTCTCTCTCACACACACACACACACACACACACACACACAATACAATTCAGCAATGTCAAAGCAGAAGATAATGTAATTTCCCACTTAGTCAACTTGACAATCTCACCTGCTTTGCAGCCTCAGATCTCTGAAGAATACACAGAAACACATATCTGAAGATGTCTGTTTGTGTATGTGTTTGATAGAGAGAAAGACAGAGGGATAGTGACATAATGAAGGGATAAAAAAGCACAAAACAGAACATTTGACACCTCGTGCGAACATGAAAATTGTTGGGCTGTAGAGTAAAAAGCAATATGCAGAGTGGGGAGCGATTCAGGGAAGGTGAGAAAGAGGGAGATGAATACAGGAGGGGGGGAGACTATTACCTGAGGTGTCTGACTAAATTAACTTCTCATCATCACTAATTAGCCCCTTGTTCCTCTGTTCCCTCCAGGTGAGTGCTACCTATATTATTGTGTTTGTTCCTGTGCAGTATGTGTGTGTCTGTGTGTGTCTCATGTTCATTGTTTGATTTGGGAATGTCAGTCCTTCCTAAGAAAAAAAAACACTCCATCATTCTGGTGTTTTGTGTGTACGTAACTTATAATCAGCACAAAAACAAGACTTAATGTTCTTCATTAAATTTCATTTTCATGTGCAAATTATCATGTACTAGCATAAAACCACTAAAAATTAAATTCAGAGTTGTAGTGGCACTATTACCAAATTTCAAGGCCACTTTTGTGTCCTGGGCTAGTCTTAGTTTTCACTCGTGTTCTGTTTAATTAATTAAATCCAATTTACCTGTGAATTTAACGAGTCTACTCACTAGTGAAGGGGGCATGGAAAATGTTAAATGAAGAGTTTTTGGGGTTTTTTAAAGATTTACTTGATCTTTGGTCCTATTCCATATTTATATTACATGCTCAAAAGCTTGTTTCAATCTAGTAGACTTCTCTACATCTGAATTTGAATTAGATTTTTCTAAAAATTCCATACACATGCACTATCCCATGTGTAAATAAAATATATGTACCTCTATTCTGTATTCAAATGGAAACATAAATGATGTCTATATATATATTGATTAAATGGTGCTATATGTAAGAATTGTGAAGGAATTTACATGTAGTAATCATTTTTTGTTGCCAATGAGTGAACAAGTTGTAAAGTAAATTAAAAAATGAGACCTTCCCCGACTTTCTCGGTTGCTTGTAATAGCCTGTGGACTGATTTCTATGTGAAGAACTTCGGTTTTTTATTGAAAATTCAAAGGATGTGAAAATTTGCAAGCTCCCATTTGCCTTGCCTCTCTCCTGCTAATGTCATCAAACGACCGGCACCCACTACAACAAAAACTGTGCCAACTTATACGGCTAGTAACACCCTGCAGATATTAGTCTGACTAACTGGGAATGAGAGATACTTTGCTGAAAAACATGATGCAAAACACAACATTGGAGATCTTTTATGTTATTATGAGAAGTGTAAGTGAGGAAAAAGACATCACCTGCAATAGTCTCGTACCTCTTCTCGCTCATGCTGACGGAGTGCAAGCACTAGCAACAGAATGCTGACTGCAGCTCATTTAACGGCCACCGGTGTCACTAATGAGAGGGAATTTATGATCCTTACATATAGAAACTTTAAGTGGCTTTTTAAAAAATTAAGTTTATATTTGTAAAACTTTTCCAGAGCCAAGAAAAGCCATTTTTGAGTCGGCTATCCAGTTTCTATAATACATCCATGGGCTGGACACCACAGTGCTTTGAGCTAAATGCTAACATAAGCATGCTAACATGTTCACAGTTGACTTCACAGACTGTTCTCAATGATGTTCAACATGTTAGTTCATTGTGTTAGCAAGCTAATTTTTTCTAATGAAAAGTAAAACCAAACTACAACTGAGATTGACTGGAATGTCAGTTTATTCATAAACCAAAGTATGAGACAAATTAAAATTTTGACTTGATGACGGTTCAAATGAAAATTCAGAGGATCACCAAAGTAATAACAATTCATCCTGAGGGGGAGCAGGTACATCTGTGCAACATTTCATGGCAATCCATCCAGTAATTGGGGCGATTGTTAGTCCATCTAATAGTTGTTGAGATATTTCAGTCTGGATCACTGGATCGACTGACCAACCAACTAACCTCCATCCCTCTCAAGCCACGCTGCTAGTGTGGCTAAAAATCAAAAATCACAGCACCAATCTAGATTTTTTTTGGAATTAAAATATAACATCAACAGGAACACATACATGGAAACAAGATCTGAAATGTGTATCAGCTAGGTCCTCACACAAAATTTCTGAGTTGGAAAGTCATCCAGCAATAAACCCCTTAATTAGTTTGCTACATCGTTCTGTAGAAAAGAGGCTCTGAAGTATTTCTCATATTACCTTCAGTGAATTAGTGCCTTCTGACAAAAGACATGTTCATGCTATATATTCCTGCTTTCTCACCACATTTCACTCACAGTTTAAGAATGTAGAATAATCTGATTATTCAAATAGATGTTAATTAGAGCTGTTTCTTCAAAAGGTGGCATTATTCGAATGGATAAAAGCGAGTCATCTCTGAAGATTCCTCTAATGCCACAAAAGAACCTGTGTGGACATAAAAAGAACAGCTCTGTCGTTTTTTGTTTTTGTTACATTTTTATTTGCCCAATTTCCTTTTGTCTTCTCTCAGTGTTCCTCTGGTGGGACATAATTTGAAGAGGAACAATGGCGCCGGATGAATAACCTGATATAATACATATTCATGGCATTTGAGAGGCAGGAGTTGATCCACTTGTTTGAGACACAACAAAGGTAGCTTCCGCTCCTCTGTTATCCTCTCTGCTCCCAATCCCTCCTCCGTGCCTCCTTCAATAGTTTGCCTGTTCGTTCCTCCTTAATTATCTTTTGAAATCCCCCCTCTGTTTAAACCTTTGTCCTTTTCCCATGTGGAACCTATAAACAGACAGCAGCAGTGGCAGATTTCTGTGGGGAAATAAATGGAGGTTGGAGAAAGAAGAAATTTCTCTGGATAATCTTCCTCCTGCTAAAGTAGAAAAAGATTCTGTAGCTCTACTGCTCTGCAGCGAGACACAATCTTACCTGTAACTTGCTAACAAGGTTAGCATCACAAATTAAACACAATAAGGTCTCTCGAAAAATGTGATGCCATACCACAAGCATTATCATAACTAGCATAGCTGCTGTATTAGCCATGCAGTGTAAAATAACAACGGACAAGAATAGCTTCAACAGTCTCATTGCTAAAACAATTGTAATTACAATACCATTGTCTGGTAATCCTTCTAAATAGGCGCAAGGAACTAAATCGGTTTGATGACGGTGGTGCTCAGCTTAGGTGCCTTTCACCAGTTTGTACGGTAATCCTCATTAACAAAACACTAATCCCCGACTCCGTGTTGCCATTTTCTGTCCTACTCCTTCCCCCCTCTGCCATATGAAACTTCACCAAACTTCTCGCCTCACTTTCATCAACACAGTCGAATCAAAATCCTGTCAACTCCTCGCAGGATACACTCAGCCTTTGTGCTGACGCAGGATGGATTCGACAAAGTTTACGAACATTCGCTCTGTTGTTTACAACAGGCTCATACATGTCAGAATCCTATCAGCTCCTCACACAAACGTGTGCAAATGTTTATACATTCACGGTACATTATGAATTTTGGCTATTACGTTCCTATATTCGGTCTATGAGACATGAAGATCTGTGTTGAACAAAGGATTTGAGAAAGCTCTGCGCTTGTCACTCGGCTTTCAGCAGTTGATGCAGTTGAGAAACGGGTTGAATTTGGATTTAGTAAGTGGATCCAGTTGCCTTTTTTTTGTGGTTGTAGCTTAAAGACAAGAGCATTTCCCAGCATTCAGGTTCCAAGATATCTGTAACAAACTTAAGCTCTCAGGCTGTTGATTTGATGAATCATTTTCAGGCAATTATCCTGAGACAAATCAGAATCGACAGCACTGTTTGTAGAAGAGCTTATAGAGGACCAAACTCTATCTGTTTGCAATATCCAGTCCAAGTGATGGTCTCTTAAAAAGCAGAATCAAATGAAGTGCAACTATTTCATCATCCTGTTAAACATTTTGGGTAACTGAGAAGTCTTGACCTGAGACACCAAGCTGTAAGGCCGTTTTAACAGCAGACATTTTGACTTGTCATTGTAAAAAAGAACAGCACAGGTGCTATTAATAACATTAACAATGGTTCTGTTTGATTCATTCAAGTGTCCCGGTACGCCATGACAGTGTGACAGTGAGCCAGCATACACAACATCAGGACCCTTTTATTACTTACACCAGTTTTCTTCTATTGTGTCTTCCGTGAAAAAGGTCTATAGCCACAAATCTGTAGCTGTACAACGTGGTCGAGTTAGAGGCTCCAGTCAAACACTTTGATTCAAAGTGAAATATCTCAAGAACTACTGCATGGATTGTCATGAAATTTGGTGCAGATATTCATGGTCCCCAAAGGATGAATCATAAAGACTGTGGTGATCTCCTGACTTTTCAACCACCACTTGTTTGCTTTAGTTCATGACAGAATATCTTTTAAACTAATGACAGAACTCTGCCCCACCTGAACTTAACAATAATGATATTATAATTAATTAGAAGCAACATTTGAATAAACCAGTACAACAGTAGATAGATACTAATACTAGATTCTAGGGTCTTGATGTTGACCAGTGTTGACACACAGCAGTGGTATCTGTAAATTAAAAGAACACTGTTCACAATCTGATTACAGAAGTAAAACTTTTCACAAATGACTTAATGACTTTAAATAAATAACTATGCACTTATTGGTTTCCAGCAGGAAAGTTTTGAAAAAGAAACTCCTTCGCTCACTAACGCCGCTCCTCTGTCCTGAGTCCTAGAATCTTTGTTTTAAGACTTTTTTGCACATTAAAAAATATTTTTTCCCAAAAGATTTAACGATTTGATATGTACATAAGGACATTCACATATGTAAAAACAAACTTTTACCTACATACACTCAGCAATACACGAATTTAAAGTAAACAAACGCTTGTGGAGGAGAGGTAGGAGGCTAAAAGCTTATACAAAGACCTCCCCAAAAAACTCAAGATGAGATAAACAGAATTATATTAAATAAGAATAACTCATTTGTCACAGCAGATGTTGTCATTTCACCGTAAAAAAACATTAGTTCTATGGTTAAAACAGGAAACAGCATCAGTACTTAAGTATTTTAGTTACAACACTGTAAACAAGAATATACAAAATGTTCATAATGTAAATGCACAAAACACTATTTTGGTCACCAAGATGAGCAGAAAACATCGTTTTGTATTGAATCTGTCAGTGATTCCTTACATCCTCATAATGTGGAATAATTTCAGATATGTCTGACTTTTAAGTACTTCTTTCTATCAGTGTCCCAAAGTTGCTGCTATAGTTTTTGTGTTAATAACCTGAAGAAAACAGAATCCAATGTGCACAGTATTAAGATACTTCCTGCCTTGTTTTGTATCATTAACACAAACTCTACAACACAGGCAAAAAAAAAAAATCTCCTCTAATAAATTTCCAGGTTACACCACCTGCCGACCCACCTACAGCTGGAGGCTCCTCGTCCACAATCCTTTGCTTTCTAATTATTCAAATAACAGACAGGACCGAGAGCTGTGATTCGCCAGCCCTCTTCAATTAGTGTTGTGTTAATTAAAGAGCATCATCAGGTTCTAGTTAGTGATTAAACACCCGAGTGTGATTACTTAACTCAGCAGGACTCCTGACGAATCATCTGCCCCCTGATCCCTCCGATGAGTGTACGTATATGTGTGTGTGCGTGCGTGTCTGTGTGGCTGAACGTGTTTGTGTATGTGCATTTTAGATTTAGCAATGCTAAGGCGCTAGCAATGGGAACAGATTCTCCCTCTCACGCTGCATATCAATGCTGCAATGAACGCTGCATATGCAAAGCTGCGAGGACGTGTGTGTGCGTGTTTGTGTGTCCGATTAAAGAGGGATTTTTGTTCACTTGCTGATGAGGTGTCTGAAGTAAGTTAATTGCCTATCAAGAGAGCAAGCCAGCTCTCCCTCTTGTGTGTGTGTGTGTGTGTGTGTATGTGTGTACTTGTGTTTGTGTGTTTGTCAGAAGCTCTGCGTGCTTGTCTATGTCACTTTACGAGCTAATTGCCTATCAGAGGACTGCTCAGGTCCCTGTCCTTTGTTTGGAACAAGTCTGTGTTTTACTGCGTGTGTTGGCATATGTATGAGTCCATGTGCATTAATATGGATGTATCCTTATTCAATGGTGGGAAGTAACTAAGTAAGTTTACTCAAATACTGCTCTTAAAGGACGAGGCTGGTGTTATTTGATCTTTTTGTTGGTATCAAAAGTTACCCTGAGGAGACTAAAACCAGTACTAAGGTCATCCTGCTTGCTACAGTGTGTCTCTGTGTAGTAGAACTCCATTGTTGCCCCAAACACAATGAAAAATACATAAAGGAGTCTATAACTATTGTATTGGATGACATCTTCCTTCACTGCGATCAACACCATGAGTGTCGTCTTTCTGAAACAACTGTTTACTTTGTTTTGCTAGTTTGATGAGCAATTGGTATATTGATTGTAATGAAGGAATATCCTGTAGACAGCCCTAACTAAAAAACACCTTTTTAAAAAACATTTAAAACCACTTTCCATACAAGCGACCTCTCACAGTCGTGATAGCAGTAATTGTCCTCTCTAAGCAGCAAAGGTGGAAGTTGTGTGACGTTATACCATCACAGAATGTCCTGGGTGGAGGATTGACTCAACAAAGGGTGTGACTTTAAAATGAGAGACAATCATAGTTGATTTCTTTCAACGACGACCTTTTCCTAATCTTAACCGAGTAGTTTTAGTCACCTAAACTTAACTGGACCTCGAAGTGGTGGATCAGAAAATTCTCACATGAGGCATCTTTGTAATGTTCATACGAGTCAACGTAGAGGACACGGACAAGCCACCTATTTATTGTTTCAATATGAGGACTTGTGTAAGAAATATGTTGTTT
>NC_058108.1:29183670-29338670 GCF_914725855.1 Thunnus albacares | reverse complement strand
CTACAGTGCGGGACCTTTACATATAAATGAACGTCCTTTACAATTAAGCCCTTTCCAGACAAGTTCACACAATGCTGATTAAGCCTATCACCGTCAGATAAATCTCTCTGTAGATCACATAAAGAGTTTTTAAATCCGATATCTGTGGCGACTTTCCCGTACTGGGCGGGTGAAAGCATGCCATAGACATCCGCTGGCTGAGCAGCTAACTTCCGGTTAGCTCTTTGCTAACTTGAAAGGGGATAAAATAATTTAATCGTGCGGCTGTTCTAGACTTTCCAACTGTTATCGGACTGAATAGATCAAATTCTGATAGTGAGATGAGTCGTTCCGCAGGAGTTGTGTGACGATGCAAACAATTTATCCACCGTTTTACAGCCGCAACAGCAGCAACGAACTCAGCGTGTAACCATGGTAACTTAGCGGCATTGTGGGTAACGTTTGGTCAATGGTTTGTTGTTATCATGGATATATTATAAGAGCTCGTTGAGTCTGCTGCTGGTTAATGCGGCACATCTCCATTTGCAACTTATTTAGGTGAACTGAGTAACGTTGCATAAATGGCTCCTAAAAGAAAATTTAGGAGTGGCGCTCAAGGGCGAAAGAAGAGAAAATTAGAGATGGAAAAACAACACAGGATAAAGGTATGTTATTGTTTATTGAATCTGATTGAATGAATTTGATAGTAAATTTGAATTTGAAAACTGAGCATAGCCACAGTCATTTTAACTTGGCAAACTGGCTACAAAGTAGTAAATAAAGTATTAATTTTAGCTGAAACGTTTTTCGTTAGAACAAGCTTGATTTCTTGCTATTTGCTTGCTAGCTAACATGAGTAGGATTGCAAGCATCATTTATACTTCATAAAGGCCAGCTTTCCTTGTTAACTAGCAACCAATGTTTTCCTGCAACATTTAATTGGTGTTTTGACTTATTATTTTAATATATAAAATATCAAGTGTCCAAATCACCCTCAATTGTTTCAGACTAACCATTAGCTTTCTAGCTATGTTAAATTGTATCTTTGTAGATCATATTTGGACATACTTATAATAATTGGATAATTTGCATATTTGGATAAAATTGCGTTTGTTGTGTGGTTAATAAATAGGCCTGGAAGATACATGTAACATACCAATGTAATGTCTTACAGCCTTTATTTAAAGAATGTTAATAATCTAATATATAATCTTTTCAGGGGCGTTTTTGAAATATTTTGGAGGAACTTTCACTGCACCACCATCTACCTCATCAGCTGACATGACTGCTGCTGAGGGGACATCGTCAGAGACTTCGGGGGCATCTACTCCCTCCTCTGATGTGACTGCAGCTGCAGAGGTCATAACAGAGGTACCTGACAGACCTAACAGAGTACATGACTGCGTCTGCAGTGTTTGAAACACTTGGACAAGTTAAAAGCAAGTTTGGGGTACTGATAAACTTCCCAATCTTGGATGATGAAGCACTGGAGAAACAATGTGAGGAACTTGAGAACGCACTGAGTGAAGAGGAAACCAACATTTATGGGAGAGAGCTGGCCATGGAAATCAGAAACTCTTCTCAGTTATAAACAGGATGTCTGCATTTGAACTGTTGGACTTTGTCCAGAAGAAGAAACTGACAGAATTGTATCCAAATCTTTGTCTATCTGCGAGGATTGCCCGTATCCTGCCAGTGACTTTTGTAGTGTTCACTTTATTTAGCATATTTTGCACTCTTGTATTGAGTTTTCATTGCTATTTATTTGGCTAAATATTTTTGGTTTTATTGGTGTTCATTTGTCATTGTCTTTTTTTATAGACCTTGTTATGTGCAAGTTTGTTGCTTTGTATAGTTTAAATATATTGACTTTATTATTTATTATTTTTAAAACTTTGTAATTGTTAATTGTATCTTAACTTCTCAAATTGTAATATATTTTTAATAGACATTGTTTTGTTCGTGTTCATTGAGTTATGAGCATTGTGTGTGATTTGGTGGTTGTGCTGGGAGTGTTTTGGGGCCACAAACAAAATCTTGTTTAGGGCCACCAAAATCCTAGGGCCGGCCCTGGATCCACCCACATGATAACTCCTCCCAATCACAAAATCGTCAATGGTATTAGCAAGATAAACCATATATGTGATATATCTTATGAGGATGAAATGAGTCCAGCCAAGATCTTATAAATAAGTCAGTGTTTTTCAGAGACATTAAAATATTTGTTAATGTAAGTATTTTTCTAGTCTTTCTTGTCTCAAAACAACAGAAACTGATAAGGGATTTGATGGAAGAAATAAAGGAACTGAAGAGACAAACTGACGAAAAGGATTTTAAAAAATAACCATATTGGAAGGCTGTGTGTCAGACCTGGAACAATACTCCAGGATGAATGACCTAATTGTCAACGCCTTGGAAACCAGGCCCCTGTCATGAGCCAGAGCTGTGGCAGCGGATGAAGAGCCCACCAAGCCCGATCTGGCCTCCCTCGAACAGCAGCTGATAGCCTTCCTTGACAGCAAGGGGATAAAAGCAGACAGCAGAGATATGGAGGCGTGTCATCCTCTCATAATAATTCACTTTGTGAGCAGAAAATAAAAAACAACACTGCTCAAGCAGGGGAGAAAGCTGAAGGGAACTCATGTGGTCTCAATGAGCACCTAACGAGGATAAACGCATCATCAATCACCAGACAGACACGCATCTTGAGGAAACAAAACATATGTCTTATTTATTGGGACCATATACAGTGTTAAACATAAATGTTACCATTTGATGTACTGTGCCAGTTTTAGCTTATAGCTCATTTTCATCTGCAGTCCCTTCAGTAGGTCACAAACAAAACAGAACAATAACAAACAATACAAAGCAAAATACACACAGGACACATAATACAAAATACAAAGCTACACACATTGTCAACTAGAAAATAATAATGTAAGCTTGCTGAATTAAAAGCAAGATTAAGCATTCATGAGAAGACCATGAGATAAAATGTAGAGTCAGTAGTTACAGAGCTTTTAGCAGACTTTTTAAATTTGGTTTAATTTGGTACTGATGGAACTGCAGCTCTTCATATCGTCAGATAGGACGTTCCACTGAGTTGTGGCTTTCACAGAGAAAGCTGACTGTCCAAATGCAGTGCGACGAAATGGTACAGTCTTGTATAGAGGATATTCTGGAGGATCTAATAGAATTTACTGAGTGAATGTACACAAAGTCACATAGTGGAGGAGGGGTCAAACCATTTCAATTTTATAAACAAGGCTCACATTTGAAAATAATCTAAAAGTCTAAAAGCTCAGTAAATTGTATTTCTCCATTACCCTACAGTGATGGAAATGCATTGGCCTCTTGTCCAGAGTTTTAAATTTGTTTGTATATATGATACAATACAATCCTATAGGATATCCTATAGGATTTATACAATACAATACTATAGGACATCCTACAGGATTTATACAATACAATACTATAGGATCTGCTATAGGAATGGTTCCAAAATCAAACAGAATTTCTAATTGGAAATTCCTTTTGGAATCCTGTAGGACTATTTGACTAGGACCTGTAAAGTTCAATGTGAGAATTTTCATCATATTAATCTCTATTTATACACAACCTTTCTAAAAAATATTTTAAAGTTCTATTATAAAGTTCTTTGCAGTAACACAAACAAAATGAAATAGTAACAGTAAAACAGTATGTTCACCGACAGATACACTGGATGTTTAGATAATAATGCTCTATTTTATTTTCTTATTTATTTTCTATTTCTCTTAGAAAATCGCAAAATAGAAAATCAGCTCCAGTTTTTCAAATGTTCCTATTTAAATATAAGCTACTTGCAATTTCTCAATAAAATGAACATCTTATAATCAAACAATGTGCACTACTACTCAATTGAATTATAATCTTGGTCTTACAGCTCATTTGAAACATTGATATTATATTATCATCAATATCACTATATTTGTGTCTATTTTTTTTAAAAGTTTTAAGTCTTCAGTAGAAATGAATGGCTGAGAGCCACAGACAGTGTTTTCATGATTTGTTGACAACAAGAAAAATATTGTAAAATGCTGGTTTGTTAGATAAACAATCCTACTTCTGTCTTTATAAAATAAAATATGACCCATATAATGATGAAATATTACATTTATATCACACTTAATGGAGCACTTGTCCCTATAACACTATACATGGTGAACAATATACATTTTTGTTAAATAAGCAATAGATTTCTCTCCTTAAAGGTTCTATATGTAGAATTTTGAAGCAATTTACATGTATTAATCATTTCTTATTGCCAATTAGTGAACAAGTAGTAACGTAACATAAAAAATGAGACCTCCTCCGACTTTCTCTGTTGTCTGTAACAGCCTGTGGACTGATTTCTATGTGAAGGACCCGGGCTGGATTTCCTGCAAAAATCCAATGCAAGTGACGTTTTTTCGCGCTCCTGAGTGCCTTGCCTCTCTCCCGCTAATGTCAACAAACGACCTGCAACGACCGACGCAACAAAAATGGTGCTATGCAACTAGAAACACCCTGCAGATATTAGCTCTCCAGCTAATGAGACGACTAGCTGCATCTATCAACCACTACACATTTCACAACAAAACACCCCCACAATGACAAATCGCCCACTCCCGAGCACACGAAGCAAAAACATTATTTCCTCAACAAAGGAGCAGAAAACAAGTTCCAGAGCGATAGCAGAACATAGGTTACCCCTTTTGTTTTTCCAGTTGGTAGTCCACAGGTCGTAATAAGCGCACCAACAACAGCTCACTGAACTTACTGGTGTTTTGTAAAAAGGTTGGTAAAAAGAAAGTTGGCGGTTTGCGGGTTGGGTCAGGTTCAGGTGGTTAATTAACGCATTTTTGTGTTGGGGGGGGGCTGACTGATGATGAGAGATGCTTTGATGAAACATGGTCCAAAACACAACATTAGAAATCTTTTATGTAATTATGAGAAGTGTAAGCACGGAAAAAGAGATCACTTACAACAGTCTCACGCCACGAACACACGAGTGTGAGCACCAGGTTGTTGACTGCACTTCATTTAACGGCCACAGATGTCACTAAAGAGAAGATATTTCTGATTCCTACATACAGAACCTTTAAACAGAGCAACATTTCAATGTGTCGGCTTCAACCTGAGTTTAACCATATGTACAGCAAGTATGTGTTAAACATGAGATATAGAGACTTCTGGTGATTTCTACAGTATTTGGGTTAGGATAAGTACATCAGTGCTTTACAGCTAACTGCAGTTTATGACATATCAACAGTTGCAGGTTGTCCACACACATGTGATGCCTCACCTGCAAATTTACTCTCCAGTAGGCACAGCAACATGTTGAGAGCGATAACGGAAAACGTCCCTCAGGTTGTACCGCCCCATTTGGTTGTGTTTGTACAGATGGATGTATACACTGACGAAGACAATTGCTGCCAGAGCAATGACTGATAGTACCACGGCTAAAATAATGTACGTGTAGTTCTCTGCAGCGGGTTGGGTGAGGGGTTTGGGTAAAGAAAACAGGAACAGATAATGTTATACATCAGACTAATGACAAAGCCAAAACCATGTTAAAGAGGAAGTTCATTGACGTCACATCAAATTCTCCACTGCTGTGAGAAAGCAATACTGCAGTTGCTCTAAAAATCACAACCCTGAAGACTGAAAATGACTTGAAATGAAAAAACTTTAAACTCACCCTTGACATCCACGTTAAACTTCACAGTGACAGTCCCGATGTTGTTGTGGACAGAACAGTTGTACTGCCCCTTGTGCTCCAAAGTTACAGACTCGATAGTGAGAATGTCGTCACTGAAGGGTGAACCAGTGGCTGATGGGAGTGTCCAGTTGTAGGAGGGGCTGGGGTTTCCCACAGCAGAGCAGTTCAGTTGTAGATGGTCTCCTTTCGTGACGGTGATCAGATCTGGATGTGATGACCCCTTTAGCTGAGGCTCATCTGTGTGTTAATTGAGGGAGGGACAAATACAAAACATGTCACTACAGAGAAATGGAAACAATTTTGAACTTTAAACAGATTAATGCAGATATACACCACAGTACTAACTGGTTGTTTTATGTTACTTTCAGTTTTTGCTACAATATAGGTCTACTATTAGAAGGAAACATTTATTGAAAGGACGGGTTCACAATTTTTCAAGTTTGTCTTAAAACAATAGTCAGGAGCCCAAATTACCATTGAAATAGGTTTTTCTTGCTGTAATCATTCCTCCTGTTCATACTGACCATTAGAAGATCCCTTCATAATGCACTTACAATGTAAGTGATGGAGGCCAAAATCCACAGTCCTCCTTCTGTGCAAAAACATACTTAAAAGTTTATCTGAAGCTAATATGAAGCTTCAGCATCCAAATGAGTCAAATCAAGTAGATATCTTTCAGTGTTGCAGTCTTTTTAGTGCCAAAGTCCCTCTTTTTGTTACTTTCCTTCCGCCGCAGCTCAACAGGGAAACACTGTCTGAGGAAACACAAAGAGGGAATTTGATGCTAAAAAGACTGTAAATGTGGCAGATAAACACTTGATATGACTAACTCAGACTGCTGAAGCCTCATATAAACTTCAGATAAACTTTTAAATGTATTTTTGCACAAAATGACTGTGGACACACTGTGGATTTTGGCCCCCATCAATATAAGTGCATTTTGAATGGCCAGTATGAACAGAAGGAATGATTACAGCGAGGAAAACATCTTTCAATGGAAATTTGGGCACCTGACTGTTGTTTTAAGACAGACTGGAAAAATTGTGAACCCGTCCTTTAAATAAATGTTTCCTTCTAATGTAGTGAAGTAAAAGACATTTTTGTCTTTTGTCATTGTTTGTGATGTAATGTTTCTTTTGTTTTTGTCACATTAAAACTTTTACTAGCTGTCTCAGAAATAAGATGTGTGTCCATTTTGTTGTCAGACTCACAGTAGACTGTTGCTGTGAGTTTTCCTGACTCCACCACTGGAGGAGGCTGTGGTCCTTCAGGTCCCAGGTCTAGCTTGGCTTCACACCAGTACTGTCCTCCATCATCTTCTTTACTAGGGGTGATATCCAGAGTGAAGGTCTCATTCACTGGTGTCTTTTCTGTGTTGTTTTTGAACTGTAGTCTGCCCAGTTCTGTCTGTCCTCTGTAGAAGATCACATTGAGGTTACCAACAGGAGCAACTTCCTGGATGTGACACTGCAGTGTGTACTGATGACCCGCAGTCATCGACCCAGCGTGATTTAGGAAGCTGAAACTGACATTTTTTGGAGGCTCTGGGGAGACAAACAGAGAGATGTAGTGAGAGACGCACACAGTAAGATAAAGGTGGTGAACTACAGCTGACAATATGAAAAAACCTAAATCTATCCAACATATTTATTTCTTATTTTGATTATATATATTTAATTGTTACAGTAGTATTTTTTGTTCAACAGCAAATTTACTTACGATAGACGGTTACAGGCAGGGTGCTACAACACTGTTTATCATCATTATCAGCATAATAGCACTGAATAGCATTTATATCCCATACAATCAGGCTGTCAACGTCCCATGAAATCGTGGTTCCATTTTTTGTAGCGTTCCCCACAGACTTTTCCAAACCATATAAATTGTTTGGGCAAGTATGCTGACAAGCCAAGCACGTGGCAGAGGTTGGGTCACCAAACTTCACTACCAGTCTGGATGGAGTGAATACAGGTTTATCTGCACAGTTTTCATCTGTAACACAGACATGAAATGCCGAGATGAAAAAACTTGAACATTAAAACTATAAAGGCACATAAAACAGTTTCACACACAATGTCTTTCAAGACACCGACAGTTAATCAGTGCTGTTTATCATGTAACAGAGTTTACGCAACTAATTTTTAACTAATTTATATTTTTCCTACATAGAATATCCATCTCTACTTAATGGCTGGATGTTACTGGTCAAACTAAAATGGTCAGGAAACCGAACATTAGCAGTTGTCCTGCTTACATGTGTTTTTTCAGCACACACCCAGTCACACACACCCACACCCACACACAGACGTTGTCATAGGTCACTTCTGGGGACATTACGTAGACTTACATTCATTTCCTGTAGACTTACCCTAACCCTAACTATAACCACTGACCCAAAAATTAACGTTTTACCAATTGGGTACATGACTTTTGTCCCTAATTAACTGGTTTGAAGTCAGAAATTTGTCCCCGAAAGTAGTAAACCACACACACACACACACACACACACACACACACACTTACACTTTCTCTGTCAGTTTGGTAAGTGTTTACTATAAATTCAAATGTGCTTTATTGGCATTTTATTTTACAGCACTGTCAAAGCATATTGTATAAAGTTTACAGTGTAAGTAAAATAACTCAGAAAGACATTTCTACACATAGAACACTATATATAACACTATAGAAGTTTTATATCATACATCACAAGTACATTACTATACAATACAACAAACAATAATAAAAAACACATTTTGGCAAACAAATTATTCAAAGATAAACCGATATACTATAACTGAATCTGAACCAGTCCTTTGTAGACGTGCCAATTTTGATCCCATCTCATATACAAGTGTTGAAAACATTAAAAATAAATAAACAACCAAACAAAACAACACACTAAACTGTCTTTGATGGCGTATATCTAGGCTGTATGGCTATTTAAGCAATTATATATCATTAATTTCGTCCACATGGAGCAGTAAACGCTCATTATGGCGGACAAAAAATGTAGAAGACTCACCACAGCTGGACACATGAAAGTCGTGCAGAGAGTTCAACAAAGAAACAGCGAAAAATGCGCAACAGAGAGAAAACATTATGTCCCGTTAGTCTTGAGAGTAAACAGAGGTCCTGGTAATAAAAATCGTTGAGGCCAAAGTCCGACAGACGATTTGTCTGAAATTGAAAGTAAAAACGCTGAGGAAAGCCCACCATGTACAGGATGGTACCCGCTTCTCAGTCTCGTCCTTATCACCAGATACGTGAACATAACTCCGGTGGTTTATGCAGAAATCTGTTAACTTGCCAACACAGGATGTTGATGATATTGTGACGTGAGTCAACCTATGATTTCAACTGCTGAGACAGATCTCTGATCCACTGACACACACAAACACACAATATCAGTGGTGGAAGATGTATTCAGATCCTTTACTTAAGTAAAAATACCAATATAACAATGTAAAAATACTCCATTACAAGTAAAAGTCCTGCATGAAAAATCCTACTTAAATAAAAATTGTAGTAAATGTAGTTGCATTGCAGTAAAAGTAGTGGTTTGGTCCCTCTGACTGATATATTATTATATATGACATCATTAGATTATTAATACTGAAGCATCAGTGTTAGAGCAGCATGTTACTGTTGTAGCTGCTGGAGGTGGAGCTAGTTTCAACAACTTTATATACAGTTAGCTAGTTTTGTCCGCTGGTTCCCAACCTTGTTTTTTCTTCTTTCCCCCCCAATTAATCAATTCAACCATTTTAAATAGCACCCAGTTCTTTAATATACTGTAAAACATTATGTTAATAAACATTATGCATTATGTACTTAATAAAGCACATGAGAAACATAAATCAAATCTTTGCACATCGTTTAGTTTGATTTACTTACTGTGAGTTTTTTAATCAACATCTTATAACAGTTTTATTATATTGTATTTTGCCCAGCATTTGAATTACAAAGACATACACAAATAGATATTAGCATACATGAAGCTGTACCCAGATAGCAAAATTGCCGTGGCCCAGATGCGGCCCACATACCGTGTGGAATGATGGCACTACCACTCCTGTTCCCCATATCTGGGCCACAAGCAAGCTGTATGTCAACCAAGAACAAACCAGATAAACCAGAACTGGCCCACATCCAGAATACACATGCCTGAGAGCACTGCATCTTTACCAAAAAAGGTCCACATTTGCTTTGGGATATTTGGGCTATATTTGCTATTTTACATGCGGGCCATTTCAGGCTCACATCCATTTTGTCCTCGCTAGAAGAAGGCCAGCAGTGCTGCATCACTTCTGTATGCTATCTGGGTTTTAGTACTAATATAGCCTGCTCTGAAGCAGAGCACGGGCCCAGTGAAGTCCCACCAGAGGCCAGTGAGGTTGTCTCACAGAGGGAAGTTGTAAATTAATCAGTATATTTTCTAAAAGGATTGTAGTATTCTTGTACTTGTTTTAAGCCTATATTTTGTCATCTGAAGGTGAAAATTGGTCCAAACACCACTATCACTGCAGGCCAATTTGCACATATTAAGTGGGTGGGAGGTTCTCAAAAAGGCCACAAGGTGGCTGTAACTCATGGTCTTAGGAAGGCAGTTGCTTGCAAGCCACAGTGAAACTGGAAAAAATCAAATGCATTCATGGAGAAAGAGTCAAAGCCACAGCTGGACCTGGACAAAGTTTCTGACATTATTGGTGAGCCAAAATGATGAGAAAGTGGTTGAGGTGTACTTTAGTTGACTTTATTTGTTTATTTGTCAGGGAAAAGACAGGTGGGTTTGCCATATGTACATTGAAACATGTTTTTCTTGCTGTAATCATTCCACCTGTTCATACTGACTGTTCATATGAGGCATCAGCAAACTGAATTAGTCAAATCAAGTGTATAACCTCCAAATATACAGACGTTTTAGTTCAAGATTCCCTCTTTGTGTTTCCTCAGACAGTATTTCCATGCTAAAGTACAGTGTAGTGACACTAACGCAAAGATAGAATTTCATACCAAAAAAGACCAATTTAGATGTCTCATATTAACTTCATATACAATTTTGGTTCTTTCTCACATATCAGATGCCAAATATCACACATGTGCACAGATCTGTAGCAGTCCCGTAACAGTCATTATGGAAGCTTTTTAATAGCATACAGTCAGAATGCCCAAAAGTCATTACTTTGACAGTTAGATGAAGCCAGCAATGCTTAAGACTCATCTTCTGAAAGGGCCTTGACTTAGCTGTCAAAAAATAAGGAAGGATGGAGAGTTCTAAAATCAAATTACATCCAATTTCTTAATTTCTAATTTTCTTTCCTTGCTGATTGTTTAAAAGGAAAGTGATACTCCTTCTTTAACATATGCTGTTGTAGAAATGTTGTCAGCTTTGCATGTTTTGCAAGTATGTTGGTAGGATGATCTTGATTAACAAAATTAAAATTACATGGTAATTAACACAGATTACGCTGTCTTGGCTGATGAGAGCCCTAACAATTTAGATTTTATGACATATATATCTTATACAATACACAGTAAAACTCTGATACATACTCTTATGGTAAAATATCAACTGGATAAACCATGGTTACTTCAGTAATTGATATTTATCTGTCAACTTTGTCCTCTGTCTTTTGTTTTCATCTGCAGAATACATGTGGTATACAAAGCAGGTCTGAGCAGAACTGAAGTTAAGAAATTGATTGCACAGAAGTGTGCAGACGAACACAAGTTGAGCAGAAGAAAGAGTGTGGCCTCGATGTAACTTGAAGGTGTGTTTAAAGTTAATGGAAGCATAATTGATTACCTGCCACAGTTGTGAATAGGTGTCCTACCAGTGCTAGAGTAATGGATTAGAGCGTTGGATCAGTCCAGTTGCATGAAGCTTTGAGATAAATGCACAGACAGATATCAGTAAATATGAACTGTACCTTGTATTGATCGTACTAATCTCTTGTTCTCTCTGTGTCTCCTCCATGTTTCTCACTCTGTCTGTCTGTCTTTTTCATAAGCTCTTCCCAGGTGCCAAGATGGAGTTTTAAAAGCTTTTTTTCTTATTATTATTTTTGTAATAATTTCTGTAATGATTTCAAGATAATGAAGTAAGTTAACAGATTGATTGGTTGAGTGTATCTCTGCTTATAACATATTTATTTTGAAAATGCTATATCTAGAAATTAAAGGTACATAAAGTCAATTGACATTTCTTTACAAGCAATAACTTAAATTTCAAAACATATAGGATTTTGAATAAGACAAACAAACCTATAATCCTATAGAGGTGTAAGATTATAATAATTTATGGTCAATCCTAAAGGATTATAATATTATCAAACTCTTATAAGAGTATAGCATTTTGGAACTTTAAGTACTTTGAGACTTTTATAAGACTTAATCCTATTGGACAACCTTATAAGATTTTTGTAGTGGTAATCATATATAAATCCTACAGGATATCCTATAGGATAAAAAACTACAGTGCCCAGCTGCTGTAGGCAATTGCTGAGCCCCTTTTTAAAAATGAAACTATATTTGTGACTAATTTTTAAAGCTTTAAGTCTTCAGTAGAAATGAATGGACTGAGAGCCACAGACAGGGTGAGGAGGTCAGAAAACACTGAGAGACAGACTAACTAAAACACTGCTCATTTTAGTGTTTTCATGCTTTGCTGACAACAAGAAAAACATAGATCACTAGTTTGTCAGATTAACAATCCTTCCTCTGGCTTTATAAAATAAAATGTAACGCATATAGTGACAAAATTCACAGTTTCACAGTTAACGGAGGACCTGTCCCCATAACACTATACATGGTGAACAATACACATTTTTTTGACATATTGAAATAATCTAAACAATAGATATCTCTTCTTAAACAGAGCACCACTGAAATCTCTCAGCTTAAACCTGAGTTTAACCATATGCACAGCATGTATGTGTTAAACCTGAGATATAGAGACTTCTGGTGATTTCTACAGTAGTTTGGGTTAGGATAAATACATCTGTGCTTTACAGCTAACTGCAGCTTATGACATATCAACAGTTGCAGGTTGTCCATACACATGCGGTGCCTTATCCACAAATTTACTCTCCAATAGGCACAGCAACGTGTTGAGAGCGAAGATGGAAAACGTCCTTCAGGTTGTACCGTCCCTTTCGGCTTTCTTTGTACAGATGAATGTATATACTGACGAAGACAATTGCTGCCAGAAGAAGGACTAATAGTACCACTAAAATAATGTACGTGTAGCTCTCTGCAGAGGGTTGGGTGAGGGGTTTGGGTAAAGAAAACAGGAACAGATAATGTTATACATCAGACTAATGACAAAGCCAAAACTATCTTAAAGAGGAAGTTCATTGACGTCACATGTGTTGAAATTTTCCACTGCTGTGAGAAAGCAATACTGCAGTTGCTCTAACAATCACAACCCTGAAGACTGAAAATGACAAAACTTTAAACTCACCTTTGACATCCACGTTAAACTTCACAGTGACAGTCCCGATGTTGTTGTGGACAGAACAGTTGTATTGCCCCTTGTGCTCCAAAGTTACAGACTCGATAGTGAGAATGTCGCCACTGAAGGGGGAACCACTGGCTGATGGGAGCATCCAGTTGTAGGAGGGGCTGGGGTTTCCCACAGCAGAGCAGTTCAGTTGTAGACGGTCTCCTTCTGTGACGGTGATCAGATCTGGATGTGATGACTCCTTTAGCTGAGGCTCATCTGT
This sequence comes from Thunnus albacares, assembly GCF_914725855.1. Taxonomy (NCBI): domain Eukaryota; kingdom Metazoa; phylum Chordata; class Actinopteri; order Scombriformes; family Scombridae; genus Thunnus; species Thunnus albacares. The sequence goes on along the minus strand of NC_058108.1, from coordinate 29,325,224 downwards.
GTGTTAATTGAGGGAGGGAAGATACAAAACATGTCATTACAGAGAAATGGAAGCAATTTTGAACTTTAAACAGATGAATGCAGATATACAGTGTAAAAGAGCAGTGGTGGAAAGTACCAAACTACTTTTACCACAGTACTGTCCCTAACAGGTCATTTTACATCACTTTCGGTTTCTACTACAATATACTTTTACTTCACTATATTAGAGGGAAACATTTATTTAGAGGACTGGTTCACAATTTGTCAAGCCTGTCTTAAAACAACAGTCAGGTGCCCAAATTTCCATTGAAAGATGTTTTCCTCGCTGTAATCATTCCTTCTGTTCATACTGGCCATTAGAAGATCCCTTCACACACACTGTGGATTTTGGCCCCTTCCATATAAGTGCATTTTGAATGGCCAGTATGAACAGAAGGAATGATTACAGCAAGGAAAACATCTTTCAATGGTAATTTGGGCACCTGACTGTTGTTTTAAGACAAACTTGAAAAATTGTGAACCACAAAAGAGGCCAACATGATGACCAAATAAAACTTTTTTAAAGAGTTATGTGTTTGTGTCATATGTTTTTTTGTCAATGTCACATCAAAACTTTTACTAGCTGTCTCAGAAATAAGATGTGTGTCCGTTTTGTTGTCAGACTCACAGTAGACTGTTGCTGTGAGTTTTCCTGACTCCACCACTGGAGGAGTCTGTGGTCCTTCAGCTCCCAGGTCTAGCTTGGCTTCACACCAGTACTGTCCTCCATCATCTGCTTTACTAGGGGTGATATCCAGAGTGAAGGTCTCAGTCACTGGTGTCTTTTCTGCGTTGTTGGACTGTAGTCTGCCCAGTACTGTCTGTCCTTGGTAGAAGATCACATTGAGGTTACCAACAGGAGCAACTTCCTGGACGTGACACTGCAGTGTGTACAGATGACCCGCAGTCATTGACCCAGAGTGATTTAGGAAGCTGAAACTGACATTTTTTGGAGGCTCTGGGGAGACAAACAGAGAGATGTAGTGAGAGACGCACACAGTAAGATAAAGGTGGTGAAATACAGCTAACAATATGAAAAAACCCAAATCTATCCAACATATTTATTTCTTATTTTGATTATATACATTAAATTGTTACAGTAATGTTTTGTTCAACAGCAAGTTTACTTACGATAGACGGTTACAGGCAGGGTGCTACAACACTGGTTATCATTATTATCAGTATAATAGCACATGGGAGATGTATCCCATTCAGTCAGGCTGTCAATCTCCCATGAAATCGTGGTTCCATTTTTTGTAGCATTCCCCACAGACTTTTCCAAACCATATAAATCGTTTGGGCAAGTATGCTGACAAACCACGCATGTGGCAGAGGTTGGGTCACCAAACTTTACTACCAGTCTGGATGGAGTGAATACAGGTTTATCTGCACAGTTTTCATCTGTAACACAGACATGAAATGCCGAGATGAAAAACATGAAACATAAAATTAGGAATCACAATGAAAACTATGAAAGTACATTTAACAGTCATTTCACATACAATGTCATTCAAGAAACCAATCAGTGCTGTTTATCATTTAACAGAGTTTACTCAACTTATTTTCAACTAATTTATATTTTTCCTACATAGAATATCCATCTCTACTTAATGGGTGGATGTTACTGGTCAAACTAAAATGGTCTGTAAACTGAACATTAGCAGTTGTCCTGCTTACATGTGTTTTTCGACACACACACACACACACACACACACACACACACACACACACACACACACACACACACACGTTGTCATAGGTCACTTTTGGGGGAAATTATATAGACTTACATTAATTTCCTGGAGACTTTGTAAATAAAATAACTCAGAGCGACATTTCTACACATATAACACTTTATATATCACTATAGAGGCTTTATATCATACACTACAAGTACATTACTATACAATACAGCAAACAATAATGAAAGAAAAACACATTTTGGCAAACAAATTATTCAAAGATAAACTACTATACTATAACTGAATCTGAACCAGTCATCTGAGCACGTGCCAGTTTTGATTCCATCTCATATACGAGTGTTGAAAACATTAAAAATAAATAAATAAATAAATAAATAAACAACCAAACAAAACAACACACTAAACTGTCTTTGGTGGCGTATATCTAGACTGTATGGCTATTTAAGCATTTTTTATATCGTTCATTTCGTCCACATGGAGCAGTAAACGCTCCCTATGACGGAGAAACAAATGTAGAAGACTCACCACAGCTGGACACATGGAAGTCGTGCAGAGAGTTCAGCAAAGAAACAGCGAAAAATGCGTAACAGAGAAAAAACATTATGTCCCGTTAGTCTTCAGAGTACACAGAGCTCCTGGTAATAATTAACGTTGCGCCAGAGTCCGACAGACGAAACGACTGAATTTGAAAGTAAAAGAGCTAAAGAAGACCCACTATGAATAGCAGCTTCCCACTCATGTCGTCATGATTAGAGAAATGGAAAAACTTTTTGGGGAACTCCGCTTACTTGTCATCACAAGATCATGATACTCAAAGATTTATGAGTCAACCTATGATTTAATCTGCCCAGACAGACCTCCGATCCAATCACACACAATATCTCACACACACAGTATTTCGATGATTCATTTAAAAAAGTACCAATACAGCAATGTAAAATACTTTATTGTAAGTAAAAGTCCTGCATGAAAAATCCTACCTAAGTAAAAGTACAGAAGTATTAGCAGCAAAGATTAGATTATTTATATTGAAGCATCAGTGTTAGAGCAGCATGTTACTGTTGTAGCTGCTGGAGGTGGAGCTAGTTTCAACTACTTTATATACAGTTAGTTAGTTTAGTCCGGTGGTTCCCAACGTAGGGGTCGGACCCCTCTAAAGGGTCACCAGATAAATCTGAGGGGTCGTGAGATGATTAATGAGAGAGGAAATAAATAAATAAATAAAAATAAAGTTCTGATGCACAAATCTGTTTTTAGTTTTTGGACTTTTTCTCTAATCTATGATTTTTGGTGAAATATTGGATCGTTTGAACATTTATTGAAACGAAACCATGTGAGAAGTTTAGAGGGAAAAATCACTATTTGGTGGAGCTGTTAACAACTCATAGACATCTGAAATGTGACCTCGACTACACACTGGTTTTCGTAATATGTCAAAGACAAAAAGTATTGTATTTTAAAAGCTTGTTATATTATCCATTGTGTCAAATCTTCATCTGAAAAATAACTGAAGCTGTCAAATAAATGTAGTGGAGTAGAAAGTACAATATTTCCCTTTGAAATGTAGTGGAGTGGAAGTATAAAGTAGCAATAAATGGAAATATTCAAGTACAAGCACCTCAAAATTGTACTTAAGTTTAGAGGGAAAAAAATCACTATTTGGTGGAGCTGTTAACAACTCATAGACATCTGAAATGTGACTCCGACTACACACTACTTTTTGTAAGACGTCAAAAGCCAAAAAGGTTGGAAACCACTGGTCTCATCTTGAACAATGTGTTGTATTTTAAAATGCTTGTTATATTATCCATTGTGTCAAATCTTCATCTGAAAAGTAACTAAAATGGAGTAGAAAGTACAATATTTCTCTGTGAAATGTAGTGGAGTGGAAGTATAAAGTAGCAATACATGGGAATATTCAGTTACAAGTACCTCAAAACTGTACTGCAATCAAACATCATCTCTGTTGCTAGATAAGCCTATTTTTGGTGGACACAGTCAAGGAATTTGTATTCTTCAAACAACTCAAAACTACTTGCAAGAGCTGATTGATGAATAAATTCACATTTCTACAGAACCCGCATTCCATTCATACTCCACATGTTATCTCCAACTGTTTAGTTTTCCTCATATCAACTTTGTTTTTACTCTCTGTCTGTTTTTACTATGCCAAATGCCAACCTTCCCCTCCTCCAGTCCAGCTTTGAGTCCGAGGCAGGAAGGAAGGCCAGATAACAATGACACTTAATACTTGGAGCCACTTAGTACTAGAAAGAGGAAGTATATGTCAAATGTGCTTTACAATAAATGGCTTTATTAATGTTAATAAATCATTTACTAATGCACATATAAATCAACCTTTAAAAAGAACAAATTTGGGTTTCCAGCTTGTAAAAAAATCCTTCAATTTGAGACACCAGTCAAAGGTTTAATATGTTTGACATTGTGGGAAAAGATTGGTAAGCTACCATTCTCAAATCTGAATGGCTGAGCTATTGTCAGTAGCCACTTAATAGCCTGGCTCTGTCCCAACAAATGCAGCGTACCAACACTTCAGTAAATTTAGGTCAGATATTAGGTCAGCGAGCACAAGTGTTAGGCTGTTGACTGCCTGCACTGTGTCAGATTGTCCTTGCTCTTGCTGCTGACCAGTTAACAGCTTTTATTATATGTTTTTACAATTCTTTTATCACCCTGTACACTTTTTTAATGTTGTAGGAGTGCAAATATACCCTGAGGTACCTGTATTTTTAATGTTTTAATGGGTCTTGCCATAATTTTAAGGGTGCTCAAAAAAAAAAAAAAAAAAAAAGGAAATACCTGGCTCAAAGTAAGAATATTTTATTTATGTGTAAAATCCAATGTTTTTACAGGCAGCACCGGCTACTGTTTATTTGAGGTTTAAGTTTAGTTTTAATCAATGTTCTCAGTATTTATTAATTGCTTTTAGAGGTTTTAGAAGTTTTTAGATGTTTTCTTTTTGCTTTTAGTACTGCAGTTGGTGGTGGCCTCCAGTCACAGGTGTAGTTGGTGCTCTGGGAGTTCATTCACCTTTCATAGTTTGAGGTATGTAGTGGCACATTATTTAGTCTGTGTTTCTTTTGTTTGTGGTGGTATCTGTCTTGTTTTTACAGATATCATACTGCCAATCCCTCTCACCATGGTTGATGGACACTAGGTCACAGTGCAACTGTCTATTAGCTCCCTTCTCTAACTTTGGTTTTATTGTTTTATAGATTTAATTGGTTTCATTAAAAGCCCATTATGGCACGACTCACACTGACTGCCTTGTTTTCGTCAGTGAAAGGCCCTTCAACCGTTCACTAAGGTAACCAGTTGATCATTTTTGCATAATTTTTATGCTTCAGTTTTAGTATGTATGTTGATATAATTTGTTAATTAGTGAGGTAACAAACATAAAACAGCAACAACATTAGTGTGAAAAGAACCAGAAAATAAATATACACATCAATACACATAAATACAACAAAAACACATTATGGCTCAAGTAAAATTTCATTGACCTGTGACCTTCCATCATAAATAGGTGATCTGATCTTACCTCCAAAAGTAGGCTGGTTAACAGGCTCAACAGGTGGTCGCCATAACTCAACAGTTAATCTCCATGTCTAATATTTTATTAGTCATTGACCCTATAAGACTTGCCTGTATTTATTCCCTAAGAACCTGTTTCTGTGTTTTAAGAATGAGCTCTGACAAAAATGAGCACAGATGAAGTAAGTCAGGACTTTGACTCCATTATCCACCCACATACATTTGAAATGACTGGATTAGTGAAATATGAACTCGGACAATTACACCTCTCTGGATAAAGTTAGTGCTAAATGTACTTACTCATATGTTGTATTTAGTTGTGTTTGTAACAGTGTTTATGGATGTCTTTAGAGGAAATGCAAGTTGATTTACTTTAAATCAGTTTTCCAGTTCTGCAAAGTAAACAGAAGTGGAACAGAGTTAAACATAGATTTGCTGACACAAGGGGGAAGTTGACCCTGGATGACATTCAAGAAGGCTGCGTTCACAGGAAGCATTGCTCTATCTAACCAGGATGAATATCAGATGACCCTATAACCTAAACATCATGGATGACAGCACCATCCGTTCTGTGTTGATTTACTGACATCACATAGCTTGGTCATAATTGCTTTGTCTTAAACTTGTAAACATTCAAAAGTAATATATGGACTGCAGACAGACTTTTTTATACACCCATAACACAGAGACAGCACACCATGTAATGTGTAGGGAGGAACTTCAAAAGTGATTATTGCGATTTATTTCTTTCAGTTATTGCGAATTTTTTACAACCTAATTTGATCAAAAGGAGAAGGGGAACAACAGGTTATGGAGAGTCCCTTGGGAGCACTTCGCGTGTATCAGTAGCTCAGCTTTATCTCTGGGGAACACCCACAACTCCAGGACTGATGTCCAAATTAGGAAATATGCAACATGTAGCAGGTTAATGTGACTTCCCTTTTTGAGACCTGCTGATAGACGTAACAACGGAGCAGAGGAGAGACACTGAGATAGCAATGTAACTGACCTGCATGCTGGTATTTGACATGGGTTTTTTTTTTTTCAACATAATGTGCAAATGACATTAAAAGATACACAAGTTAATACCAATCAATAACGTAGTAGAGTAGATCATAGCAAGCTAAAGTTTGGGTATAAATAAGCCAAAAGTAAAATAAAAAATAACACTAAAACTGGGTCAAAACAACCCCTTAACTTGAGTGGCTTTCTGGGCAACATTAACCCATTATTGTGTGGGTCAGATTTTAACCCAGTGATTTTCAGTGTGTGTTGCACTTTCTACTGAATTCATTACAGCAATGTCATATAGCGATAGGGATTGCAAACTATTACTCTACACTATGGTCAGATGAGTGTGAAAGTCAAACTGCGCAGTTTAAGTTCACTCCCTTTTTTCTGTGTAAGCTGAGCAACAGTACACCAGAAACACAACGTTTTTCTCCTTTTTTTTTATCTGTTACTTCCTCAAATGATCTAAAGAAAAAAACTTATCATCAGACCTAGAAGTATTTTGGGGGTATTGAAGGGCCCTGATACACTTCTATTTTGTGACCTCAGGTCACCTTTTGTTTTCTGTTAAATTCATGAAATAATTAATTATTTACATTACTGCTGGCTATTGCTATAATTAGATTTTTTTTGTATTTTTTCTTGTTTTCTGTGATATCAAAATCAAAAGGCAGAATGATTTTTTTGAGTTGTGTAATCCTCACAGTAAGTGTTAATGGAATATTATCACTTGAGAATTAAATACTCCCACCCTGCTTTGTGTTCAGTTATTTATTTGAATGTGGTGAGAATCCTGTAGCAACTACATCTTGGATTACTGGGTGGAAAACAGTGTCTTATTTTCTTTTGCATGTCTGTCACCTCAAGTGTGGTTTATACGTTAACTAATAACTTTCCTCTGGCAGTGTTAATGTTGCTTCAGACAAGTGTGGAGCACAACCCTCCAGTTCTATGTTTAGTCCTGGTTAATTCATAACTTTTGCCATTTCCATTGTTTTTCCACCAAAGACAATGAGTTGTATGGCTTTTTGTACATTTTTATGGTACATTTTTGTACGTATTATACCTTTTACATATGACATTTTAACTTCTTGCCTCACAGGCTCAGGATCATGGCTTCCTCATCCTCCTTTGTGGGTTTCCTTCAAGATCTCTGGTTTCCTCACTTCTGCTAAAGACATGCAGGTCAGTGTGCTTCTCATTGCTTTCCTATTAAGTTATTTGAGGTATCAGAGTCATATAATAACAGACTTCTGTCATTTCTTAAAGTCTCTCTCCTGTCAAAACTGTGTTTTTTTTAATCTTGTTCCTTCAGTTGGATGTTTGAGTTTCACTGTGCAGGATTATGTATGTGCAGAGTTTGACAGTAGACACTAACATTCATCTGCCCAATGGGAAAGGTTTCTCTGTGCTCATCAAAATATCTGAGTTTACCTATTAGCATGATTTTGATTGATTACAGTTGATTACAACTAGTTTGTAAGTTAATATACAACTTTCCCAAGTGTGATGTGGAACCTTGAAGCCTCCAGTGCACATACAAGAATGGACAGGGAAGATGGCGACATCTAGCGTCCAGCAGTAAAACATCATTATTTATTCATGGTTATTTTAATGAGAGAGAGAAGGAGAAGAAACAATCTTGAGGATTTTAATATGGTAATTGTTTTATTTTTGTGTGAAAAAAACCCCAACATATCAGACAAACATTATTATTCCTAGCAGAGTATTTTTTATTTTTATTTTGTCTTAATAAAGACATTAGAATAATAAATGTCCCCACTAATAACTTGAGGTGTGGACCATCACATTGATTCCTCACAACTATTCAAATTGAAAATGGATCTAGGAAATTAAGCAGTTTTTACAATTTGATCATTTTCAGATAAGTTTCAGAGACATATTCCGACTTTAATGCCTCCTGGTGGTCGTATAAATTAAGACTGTGACAGACAGCAATACAGAACACAAGCTGCTGTATTCAGGGGGAATACATCATAGCTGTTCATAATACCACCACATTTGTCTGCAGGGTAGAACTACTGTAATAATGTGAATAATCTCATAAAGGAAGCCTGGATGGCTGTGAACTACATGTAAGGTCATGTCAAAAGACTGTGGTGCAAGAGCAAAAGTCTGTTCATTTTCTCCAGGGAGTTCAACTTTTCAATGAGAGGAAATGGGCCTTGAGACCAACGTAAGGGAACATTAGACATACTTTGACTGTAATCTTGAGTTAAGAATGGAGACTACATTCAGAGTTTCAACTTTTATTCCACTTAACTCTTGGTGTACATGAACATGAATAATGAAAATACAATATTTAACTGAGTCAAGCATAAACACAAGACAGCATTTTATTATAAAGATACAGACTTTAACTGGTAACAAAGTATAGCATAATGGCTTCAGAGTAATAACACTGTATGTAGAAAAGCAGAAACTATTATTTTAAAAACTGCTCAGTTTGTAGATTATATAATATTGCATTTTAGTGGTTAAATATCAGTATTACATTGTGAAATTTAACCACTCTACACACTATACAACAGGTTGCCTCTCATTAGGAGAACTGATGTGTATCAGCATCAGATATAAGCTATATTGGAAACTGTATTGTTGTGGAAACAAACTGCCCCTTACATGCCCTGGAAATGAACTCAGACTAGAGCAAAAGACTAAAAGCATGAAGCACATACCGAAGCTGTGAATGAGTGTGCTACAGGAATTACTGTACGCACTACTGTTCACAGTGACGGTGAGTTTTCCTGACTCCACCACTGGATCTCTACTTAATGGATGGATGTTACTGGTCAACCTAAAATGGTCTATAAACTGAACATTAGCAGTTGTCCTGCTTACATGTGTTTTTCAGGACACACACAGACATACACACACACACACACACACACACACACACACACACACACACACACACACACACGTTGTCATAGGTCACTTTTGGGGGATATTATATAGACTTACATTAATTTCCTGGAGACTTTACTGCAAACTGTAAAGTTTACAGTGTAAATAAAATAACTCACAGCGACATTTCTACACATAGAACACTATATATAACACTATAGAGGCTTTATATCATACACTACAAATACATTACTATACAATACAGCAAACAATAATGAAAGAAAAACACAATTTGGCAAACAAATTATTCAAAGATAAACTACTATACTATAACTGAATCTGAACCAGTCATTTGAGCACGTGCCAGTTTTGATTCCATCTCATATACAAGTGCTAAAAACATTAAAAAATAAATAAACAAATAAACAACCAAACAAAACAACACACTAAACTGTCTTTGATGGCGTATATCTAAGCTGTATAGCTATTTAAGCATTTATATATCATTAATTTCGTCCACATGGAGCAGTAAACGCTCATTATGGCGGACCAAAAATGTAGAAGACTCACCACAGCTGGACACATGAAAGTCGTACAGAGAGTTCAGCAAAGAAACAGCGAGAAATGCGTAACAGAGAGAAAACATTATGTCCCGTTAGTCTTGTGAGCAAACAGAGGTCCTGGTAATAAAAAACGTTGAGGCCAAAGTCCGACAGAAGATTCGTCTGAAATTGAAAGTAAAAACGCTGAGGAAAGCCCACCATGTACAGGATGGTACCCGCTTCTCAGTCTCGTCCTTATCACCAGATACGTGAACATAACTCCGGTGGTTTTAGCAGAAATCTGTTAACTTGCCAACACAGGATGTTGATGATATTGTGACGTGAGTCAACCTATGATTTCAACTGCTGGGACAGATCTCTGATCCACTGACACACACAAACACACAATATCAGTGGTGGAAGATGTATTAAGATCCTTTACTTAAGTAAAAGTACCAATATAACAATGTAAAAATACTCCATTACAAGTAAAAGTCCTGCATGAAAAATCCTACCTAAATAAAAGTTGTAGTAAATGTAGTTGAAGTATTGCAGTAATCTATATATTATTGAATATGACATCATTAAATTATTAATACTTAACCATCAGTGTTAGAACAGCATGTTACTGTTGTAACTGCTGGAGGTGGAGCTAGTTTGAACTACTTTATATACAGTTAGCTGGTTTAGTCCAGTGGTTCCCCACCTAGGGGTCGGGCCCCTCTAAAGGGTCACCAGATAAATCTGAGGGGTCGTGAGATGATTAATGAGAGAGAAAATCGATAAATAAATAAAAATAAAGTTCTGATGCACAAATCTGTTTTCAGTTTTGGGACTTTTTCTCTAATCTTTGATTTCTGGTGAAATATTGGATCATTTGAACATTTATTGAAATAAAACCATGTGAGAAGTTTAGAGGGAAAAATCACTATTTGGTGGAGCTGTTAACAACTTATAGACATCTGAAATGTGACCCCGACTACACACTGCTTTTTGTAAGACGTCAAAAGCCAAAAAGGTTGGAAACCACTGGTTTCATCTTGAACAATGTGTTGTATTTTAAAATGCTTGTTATATTATCCATTGTGTCAAATCTTCATCTGAAAAGTAACCAAAATGGAGTAGAAAGTACAATATTTCTCTGTGAAATGTAGTGGAGTGGAAGTATAAAGTAGCAATACATGAGAATATTCAGTTACAAGTACCTCAAAACTGTACTGCAAACAAACATCATCTCTGTTGCTAGATAAGCCTATTTTTGGTGGACACATTCAAGGAATTTGTATTCTTCAAACAACTCAAAACTACTTGCAAGAGCTGACTGATGAATAAATTCACATTTCTACAGAACCCGCATTCCATTCATACTCCACATGTTATCTCCAACTGTTTAGTTTTCCTCATATCAACTTTGTTTTTACTCTCTGTCTGTTTTTACTATGCCAAATGCCGACCTTCCCCTCCTCCAGTCCAGCTTTGAGTCCGAGGCAGGAAGAAAGGCCAGATAACAATGACACTTAATACTTAGAGCCACTTAGTACTAGAAAGAGGAAGTATATGTCAAGTGTGCTTTACAGTAAATGGCTTTATTAATGTTAATAAATCATTTACTAATGCACATATAAATCAACCTTTAAAAAGAACAAATTTGGGTTTCCAGCTTGTAAAAAAATCCTTCAATTTGCTTTACGGATCTACAAAAGACACCAGTCAAAGGTTGAATATGTTTGACATTGTGGGAAAAGATTGGTAAGCTACCATTCTCAAATCTGAATGGCCGAGCTATTGTCAGTAGCCACTTAATAGCCTGGCTCTGTCCCAACAAATGCAGCGTACCAACACTTCAGTAAATTTAGGTCAGATATTAGGTCAGCGAGCACAAGTGGCTGTTTGACTGCCTGCACTGTGTCAGATTGTCCTTGCTCTTGCTGCTGACCAGTTAACAGCTTTTATTATATGTTTTTACAATTCTTTTATCACCCTGTACACTTTTTTAATGTTGTAGGAGTGCAAATATACCCTGAGGTACCTGTATTTTTAATGTTTTAATGGGTCTTGCCATAATTTTAAGGGTGCTCAAAAAAAAAAAAAAAAAAAAAAGGAAATACCTGGCTCAAAGTAAGAATATTTTATTACGTGTAAAATCCATTTTAATCGTGTTAACATCGGGCCAGTTTTAATAGTGCTGTTTTTGTGTTTTTACAGGCAGCACCGGCTACTGTTTATTTGAGGTTTAAGTTTAGTTTTAATCAATGTTCTCAGTATTTATTTATTGCTTTTAGAGGTTTTAGAAGTTTTTCAATGTTTTCTTTTTGCTTTTAGTACTGCAGTTGGTGGTGGCCTCCAGTCACAGGTGGAGTTGGTGCTCTGGGAGTTGATTCACCTTTCATAGTTTGAGGTATGTGGTGGCACATTATTTAGTCTGTGTTTCTTTTGTGTCACAACCCGGCTCAAGGCTGGACAAAGGAGGGGAGACCACACATGAGTTATAACTAAAAATAAATGTATTGTACATAACATAAATGAAACTAGACACAACCAAAATCACATAGTGGAGGCCAGAGGGGAGAGGGCAAATGACTGCCTCCAGCTTATATGGAAGCTGGGCAGTCCAGGTGAGCTGAATCCTCCTGATGACCCAACTCCGCCCACCAGGCTCCCACAGGTAGAGGACTCGGAGTCTGTTCAGAGAGGGTCGTCACATTTGTTTGTGGTGGTATCTGTCTTGTTTTTACAGATATCATACTGCCAATCCCTCTCACCATGGTTGATGGACACTAGGTCACAGTGCGACTGTCTATTAGCTCCCTTCTCTAACTTTGGTTTTATTGTTTTATAGATTTAATTGGTTTCAATAAAAGCCCATTATGGCACGACTCACACTGACTGCCTAGTTTTCGTCAGTGAAAGCCCCTTCAACCGTTCACTAAGGTAACCAGTTGATCATTTTTGCATAATTTTTATGCTTCAGTTTTAGTATGTATGTTGATATAATTTGTTAATTAGTGAGGTAACAAACATAAAACAGCGACAACATTAGTGTGAAAAGAACCAGAAAATAAATATACACATCAATACACATAAATACAACAAAAACACATTATGGCTCAAGTAAAATTTCATTGACCTGTGACCTTCCATCATAAATAGGTGATCTGATCTTACCTCCAAAAGTAGGCTGGTTAACAGGCTCAACAGGTGGTCGCCATAACTCAACAGTTAATCTCCATGTCTAATATTTTATTAGTCATTGACCTCATAAGACTTGCCTGTATTTATTCCCTAAGAACCTGTTTCTGTGTTTTAAGAATGAGCTCTGACAAAAATGAGCACAGATGAAGTAAGTCAGGACTTTGACTCCATTATCCACATACATTTGAAATGACTGGATTAGTGAAATATGAACTCGAACAAGAATTACACCTCTCTGGTTAAAGTTGGTACTAAATGTACGTAGTGCTCATATGTTGTTGTATATATGTTTTGATGTTTATATTGAAATGAAGGTAACTCAATTGATAAGATAGATTTCCAATTTGAGACTCTAAGTAAAATTATAGTGTTTATGCATGTTTTAGAGGAAATGCAAGTTAATTTACTTTGAATCTGGGACTGTACTTTAGTGCCTCTGGTGGTCGTATAAATTAAGACCGTGACAGACAGCAATACAGAACACAAGCTGCTGTATTCAGGGGGAATACATCATAGCTGTTTACAATACCACCACATTTGTCTGCAGGGTAGAACTACTGTAATAATGTGAATAATCTCATAAAGGAAGCCTGAATGGCTGTGAACTACATGTAAGGTCATGTCAAAAGACTGTGGTGCAAGAGCGAAGGTCTGTTTATTTTCTCCAGGCAGTTCAGCTTTTCAATGAGAGGAAATGGGCCTTGAGACCAACGTAAGGGCACATTAGACATACTTTGACTGTAATCTTGAGTTAAGAATGGAGACTACATTCAGAGTTTCAACTTTTATTCCACTTAACTCTTGGTGTACATGAACATGAATAATGAAAATACAACATTTAACTGAGTCAAGCATAAACACAAGGCAGCATTTTATTATAAAGATACAGACTTTAACTGGTAACAAAGTATAGCATAATGGCTTCAGAGTAATAATATTGTATGTAGAAAACTGCAGAAACTATTATTTCAAACACTGCTCAGTTTGTAGATTATATAATATTGCATTTTAGTGGTTAAATATCAGTATTACATTGTGAAATTTAACCACTCTACACACTATACAACAGGTTGCCTCTCATTAGGAGAACTGATGTGTATCAGCATCAGATATGAGCTATATTGGAAACTGTATTGTTGTGGAAACAAACTGCCCCTTACATGCCCTGGAAATGAACTCAGACTAGAGCAAAGACTAAAAGCATGAAGCACATACCGAAGCTGTAAATCAGTGTGCTACAGGAATTACTGTACGCACTACTGTTCACAGTGACGGTGAGTTTTCCTGACTCCACCACTGGAGGAGGCTGTGGTCCTTCAGGTCCCAGGTCTAGCTTGGCTTCACACCAGTACTGTCCTCCATCATCTTCTTTACTAGGGGTGATATCCAGAGTGAAGGTCTCATTCACTGGTGTCTTTTCTGCGTTGTTGGACTGTAGTCTGCGCAGTTCTGTCTGTCCTCTGTAGAAGATCACATTGAGGTTACCAACAGGAGCAACTTCCTGGACGTGACACTGCAGTGTGTACTGATGACCCGCAGTCATCGACCCAGAGTGATTTAGGAAGCTGAAACTGACATTTTTTGGAGGCTCTGGGGAGACAAACAGAGAGCTGTAGTGAGAGACGCACACAATAAGATAAAGGTGGTGAAATACAGCTGACAATAGAAAAAACCTAAATCTATCCAACATATTTATTTCTTATTTTAATCATATATATATTAAATTGTTACAGTAATGTTTTGTTCAACAGCAAGTTTACTTACGATAGACGGTTACAGGCAGGGTGCTACAACACTGGGTATTATCATCACCAGTATAATAGCACATGGGAGATGTATCCCATTCAGTCAGGCTGTCAACCTTCCATAAAATCGTGGTTCCATTTTTTGTAGCATTCCCCACAGAGTTTTCCAAACCATATAACTCGTTTGGGCAAGTATGCTGACAAACCAAGCACTTGGCAGAGGTTGGGTCACCAAACTTCACTACCAGTCTGGATGGAGTGAATACAGGTTTATCTGCACAGTTTTCATCTGTAAGACAGACATTAAAGAGATGTAAATTAGTTTGATGTAATATTGTTTTTATTCAGATTGACTCTGCTTATGTGCTTATTTATCTGCTTTGTTAACATTTTAAAATTTGTTATTAAAACTTATCCCAAAACAATTATTCTTTTTTGTATCCATCAGTCACTATTTCTCTTTGCAGCCTGATACACTCTGAAGTTCTGAAGTTATTATTATCTGATTATTATTAATATTAATATGGCATTTCAGTGTTGTAGTTGGTGGAGCTCATTTTAACCTTCAATATAATATTAGGTAGTTTCATCTATAACAATGCATCATAATTTATAAGCGTATCATATGAAGGCCTACAGTGTGTATTGTTGAGTTTTTCACTTGACTAACAAATGTTTTTAAATGTTTTTTAATTACTTACCACAACTGAACACATGGAAGCCTCGCAGAGAAGTCATCAAAGACACAATTGAAAGTAAGACACGGAAAAACATCATTTCCAAACAGTCTTGTGAAGCAACTATTCAGTCTGGTATTAAAACCGTTGAATATAAAGAAAGTGAAAGTCAAACTGCGCAGTTTAAGTCCACTCTCTTTTTTCTGCGAAAGCTGAGCACCAGTGCACCGGAAACACAAGGTTTCCCCCCTTTCTTATCTTTTACTTCCTCAAATGATCTAAAAAAAAACTTATCATCAGACCCAGAAGTATTCTGGGGGTATTGAAGGGCCCTGACACACTTCTATTTTGTGACCTCAGGTCACCTTTTCTTTTCTGTTAAATTCATGAAATAATGAATTATTTACATTACTGCTGGCTATTACTATAATTAGATTTTTAAATGTAGTTTTTCTTGTTTTCTGTTATATCAAAATCAAAAGGCAGAATGATTTTTTTGAGTTGTGTAATCCTCACAGTAAATGTTAAGGGAATATTATCATTTGAGAATTAAATACTCCCACCCTGCTTTGTGTTCAGTTATTTATTTGAATGTGGTGAGAATCCTGTAGCAGCTACATCTTGGATTACTGGGAGCACAGCCCTCCAGTTCCATGTTTAGTCTTGATTAATTCATAACTTTGCCATTTCCATTGCTTTTATACCGAAGACAATGAGTTGTGTGGCTTTTTTGATACACTTTTATGGTACATTTTTGTATGTATTATACTTTTTACCTGTGACATTTTAATGTGTTGCCTCACAAGCTCATGATCATGGCTTCCTCTTCAGCAAGCCTTCTTCCTTTGTGAGTTTCCCCCTTTCTGCTAAAGACATGCAAGTCATGTGAATTGGAGACTGTAAATTGTCTTTCCTTTCTTGTTAATATTGTAAGCATTTATTAAATTAGCACCTGTCTTCCAGTGCTAAAAGTTTAGTATTGCATCAAAGTGTTCAACCTTTCAATGAGAGGACATCGGTGTGAAAAATATTGAATACTGTATGCCTATAGTGAGATATTGAATCAATAATGGGGAATTCATTCACATTTAAAGCTTTATTTATATTAACTGTTGATGTACATGAACATAAATGGTAAAAATACTGTTTTTAAAGCCAAAACCTATAGAATTTGTACGTGTTTATACCATCTTTAAAATCTCTCTGATGGCACAAGTCTCCATTTGTAGAAAAACGAGACAATCCCAGTGAAAACTGGTGCACTGCATTCATCTTAGTGTCCCCTTGGTCATATCGCTTTGTGTGTATTTTGATGCAACCACTGGGAGGCGCCAGAGTTAGAAAATATTCAAATCCTACACTTAAATCCCTTTTTCATACATGCGCTGGCTTGGCTTGACTCGCTGTGACGCAGCAGGGATTTCCATCTCCATTACAACAGGGCTACCTGTTTGAAGGTGTGTTTTCAACTGATGATGCGCTTTTATTGAGTCGATGACTTGAGCAGTGCCCTCTTTACCCTGGTTCTCTATTGTTCTCTATTACTGTGCAACAGTTGTTTGTAGCCAGCTACTTGTCATCATGGATTTTAAGGCTGTTGCTATGATTTTGCTTGGCATCTACTGCTTACTGCTTGAAAAATAGAGGCGGGATGACAAAGTGGACCTAGAAGAGGAAGCTGAATCGTCACTGAATATCAACAAAGCCCATTTGACGTCACCGCAACCTGCTCGGAGGCAGGTTGGGTGCACTTTGACCTGACTTCGGGGATGGTCCATCTAGGACACGACTCAGTGCGTTTAAAATGGTGATGGAAATGCAAATCAATGCAGCATAGTTTGACTCAGCGTGGCCACAAGTGCCAATGGAAAAGGGCAAATAGTGGCTTTAATTTAATAAAATATAAACATAATGTCACAACATAACATACAGAAAGGACCACAATGGAAATAAGCTCTTGGGCTTTATTGTGTTTTATTCTTTTGACAAATACTGTACAAAGATATGATGCTTCCTGGTTGAGGCTGTGCATATATTATTTATTTATATGTGTCATATATTTTTTGTATTGTCAATAAAGAATTCAATTTCAAAACAGAAAACACAGTTATGGCAATAATATAACATTTATTGACAGCTCTTAAACAGTGATTTTTGCCAAGCCATAACCTGTTGGTTGGTCGGCCACTTTGGTCTGAAATATCTCAACAACTATTGGATGAATTGCCATGAAATTAAGTACAGAAATCTACTGTGCACACAAGATGTATCCCAATGACAGTGGTGATCCCTAACCTTTCCTCTAGCACCACCATATAATTGACATGTGTGGTTTTCAGTGAAGTATCGCAACATCTACTAGACTGAGTAGCACAATATCAACGTTTTAACTATACCGTTAGCCAGTCAAAATCTGTCCAATACATTTATTTACAACCAAATACCTGCAAAACGATTCCCGTTCCAATCAGCCTCAACTGTACTTTGTGTTTAGTTCTAATTACAGCAAAAGTTAGCGTGTTAACATGCTGAACTAAGATAGTATACACAGTAAAAATTATACCTGCTCAACATCAACATATTAGCATTGCCATTGTGAGCCTGTTAGACGTTAATGACGTTAGCATTTAGCACAATGTACAGCTGCACCTACTGCCTCACAGAACCGTTAGCATGGCTATAGACTCAACTCTCTATTCTACTCCGAGTACTCTTCAATAAGAAAGCCATTCTAATGTATCAATTACTACAGTATATTCTGTACATGCATATGTAGGAAAGCAGAAACTATCATTTCATATATCAAGGGGGACGTATCATGCACATTTCCAAGTCTATATTTATATTCTGGAGACCTACTGGAATAACTTTGCATTATTTACAGTTCAAATTATTTACAGACTCTTTATTTATCTTATACTGGCTCTTTATGCAGCCCCTCAGTTCATCCCCTGTCTGAAACAATGTAAAAATAACAGAAAATCACAAAAACCATTATATGTCCCCTTTAAACATTGCTCACATATAAGGTAAAGCCCTTTACTACTTAAACACCAGGATAATTGTAAAAAGTAAGCATTCTTACAGCCCCTTCTCATTGCATATTAGCTAAACAAGTTGTATTGACATCAGATGTTAGATATAAAGGACATGTATAAAATACCTTTTATTGCCCAACTATATTCTTTTGAATCAATTTATTACATGAAGTTGTTCTGAAAACAAACTGCCTCTTAAATTCCCCTGGAATTAACTCAAACCAGAGCAAAGAATAACAGCATGAGACACATAGTAAACCTGTGAATCAGAAGGCTGCTGGTACTCCTGTTCGGTGTGGCTGTGGTTAACTGCAAACCTGTGGACACACATACAGTTAACTTGTGATGCTGCCAACCAACGTCTTTGCCTGAGGGACTGACATCAGTCATGTTTGCTGTTTGGAAAATCTTTTAAAACTTTTGATCAGTTCCCTGTATTGTATCACCTCCCAGTGTTTTTACATTTATATATTAACAACACTTTGTTGGATGCAAAATATGGAGCCCTGTAACTGACAAAAGGGAGTAAAAGGTTTTTAGATGCATCAAAGATATAATTGTATACAAAGGTGTGATAGCAAATATGTAAATATGGCCATAATGGTAGTAATAATGGTGGTAAAACAATAAAAATAAACACAAATAGAATTAGAATTTTTATGGGTAACACTTTTACCACCCTCTATTTAGCATTTAAAAGCAGTACATTAACAGCTAATAAATGGTTTATAACACTATAATGTTGTTGGCAGATACAAATATTTAATGTATCTGTCAACAACTATAACTCCTCCTGTGGGCATCCACAAGGGGACGCTGGTGTATAAGCAGATAGTAAATGACCATATGAAACAGCAATAATAATATGAAACAAGTCATAATTTCTGACAAATACTGTACATTAATAAACACTTCAAATTAGTTTCAAATATTGTTTTTATACAGCTTATGAATGCTAATGAAGGGGACTTAAAGTAAAGTGTTACCATGTTATATAATCATCTGTATTGTTAATTAAAAATTGGACATTTGGAGAGTCAAATGGGAAATATTGCTTGGGGAAAATAGAAAATAAATGAATAGTAAAATGTGTGCTGAGACTTGAGTTATATTTTTGAATCGTCTGATAACCTTTTAGTGTCATTTTTGTGGCTCCATGGAAACATTCTCATTAAAAAACATAGATTACATACAAACATGAAATAATCATTCAGCAATATAAACTATTAATACAAGTTAGATTTTAAAGCCTAATATGAATTATTAGTAATTTGCATAGTTGCAGATTGTAAATATGAGTAGAAGAAGAAGAAGAGGGCAATGACTGAAAATGACAAAACTTTAAACTCACCTTTGACATCCACGTTAAACTTCACAGTGACAGTCCCGATGTTGTTGTGGACAGAACAGGTGTACTGCCCCTTGTGCTCCAAAGTTACAGACTCTATAGTGAGAATGTCGTCACTGAAGGGGGAACCACTGGCTGATGGGAGCGTCCAGTTGTAGGAGGGGCTGGGGTTTCCCACAGCAGGGCAGTTCAGTTGTAGACGGTCTCCTTCTGTGATAGTGATCAGATCTGGATGTGATGACCCCTTTAGCTGAGGCTCATCTGTGTGTTGATTGAGGGAGGGAAAAATACAAAACATGTCATTACAGAGAAATGGAAGCAATTTTGAACTTTAAACAGATGAATGCAGATATACACCACAGTACTGGCCCTAACATATACTTTTACTTCACTATATTAGAGGGAAACATTTATTTAGAGGACGGGTTCACAATTTTTCCAGTCTGTCTTAAAACAACAGACAGGTTCCCAAATAATCATCGAAAGAGGTTTTCCTCGCTGTAATCATTCCTTCTGTTCATACTGACCATTAGAAGATCCCTTCATACTGCGTTTACAATGTAAGTGATTTTTGAACAAAATGACTGTGGACACACTGTGGATTTTGGCCCCATCAATATAAGTGCATTATGAATGGCCAGTATGAACAGAAGGAATGATTACAGCGAGGAAAACATCTTTCAATGGAAATTTGGGCACCTGACTGTTGTTTTAAGACAGACTGGAAAAACTGTGAATCCGTCCTTTAATGTTACTCTTTAAGTAAAGGATACAAAAGAGGCCAACATGATGACCAAATAAAACTTTTTTTAAAGAGTTATGTGTTTGTGTCATATGTTTTTTTGTCATTGTCACATTAAAACTTTTACTACTACTTTTACTACTTTTACTTTTACTAGTCTCAGAAATAAGATGTGTGTCCATTTTGTTGTCAGACTCACAGTAGACTGTTGCTGTGAGTTTTCCTGACTCCACCACTGGAGGAGGCTGTGGTCCTTTAGGTCCCAGGTCTAGCTTGGCTTCACACCAGTACTGTCCTCCATCATCTTCTTTACTAGGGGTGATATCCAGAGTGAAGGTCTCAGTCACTGGTGTCTTTTCTGCGTTGTTGGACTGTAGTCTGCCCAGTTCTGTCTGTCCTCTGTAGAAGATCACATTGAGGTTACCAACAGGAGCAACTTCCTGGACGTGACACTGCAGTGTGTACTGATGACCCGCAGTCATCGGCCCAGAGTGATTTAGGAAGCTGAAACTGACATTTTTTGGAGGCTCTGGGGAGACAAACAGAGAGATGTAGTGAGAGACGCACACAGTAAGATAAAGGTGGTGAACTACAGCTGACAATAAAAAAAACCTAAATCTATCCAACATATTTATTTATCATTTTGATTATATATATTAAATTGTTACAGTAGTATTTTTTGTTCAACAGCAAATTTACTTACGATAGACGGTTATAGGCAGGGTGCTACAACACTGGTTATTATCATTATCAGTATAATAGCACTGAATGGTATCTATATCCCATTCAGTCAGGCTGTCAACCTCCCATGAAATCGTGGTTCCATTTTTTGTAGTGACCCCCACAGAGTTTTCCAAACCATATAACTCGTTAGGGCAAGTATGCTGACAAACCAAGCACATGGCAGAGGTTGGGTCACCAAACTTCACTACCAGTCTGGATGGCGTGAATACAGGTTTATCTGCACAGTTTACATCTGTAACACAGACATAAAATGTTGAGATGAAAAAACTTGAACAATGAAAACTATGAAAGTACATAAAACAGTCATTTCACACACAGTGTCATTCAATAAACTGACAGTTAATCGGTGCTGTTTATCTTGTAACAGAGTTTACTCAACTAATTTTCAACTAATTTTTATTTTTCCTACATAGAATATCCATCTCTACTTAATGGATGGATGTTACTGGTCAACCTAAAATGGTCTGTAAACTGAACATTAGCAGTTGTCCTGCTTACATGTGTTTTTCAGGACACACACACACACACACACACACACACACACACACACACACACACACACTTTTGATCCCATCTCATATACAAGTGTTGAAAACATTAAAAATAAATAAATAAATAAACAACCAAACAAAACAACACACTAAGCTGTGTTTGGCGGCGTATATCTAGGCTGTGTGGCAACTTTTACATCATTCATTTCGTCTACATGGAGCCGTAAACGCTCATTGTGGCGGAGCGACAAGTGTAGAAGACTCACCACAGCTGGACACATGAAAGTCGTGCAGAGAGTTCAGCAAAGAAACAGCGAGAAATGCGTAACAGAGAGAAAACATTATGTCCCGTTAGTCTTGTGAGCAAACAGAGCTCCTGGTAATAAAAAACGTTGAGCCAGAGTCCGACAAAAGGTATGACTGAAATTGAAAGTAAACGTGCTAAAGAAAGCTATGAATGGGAGGATACCTGCTTCCCACTCGTGTCGTAATGATTAAAGAAATGAATAAAACTTGTGGTTTTTGCGGAACGCCGCTTATTAATCATCACATCTAATCATACTTACTCTGATACACACACATTATCAGTGGTGGAAGAAGTACTCCGATCTTTTATTTAAGTAAAAGTAAGAATATCCCCCTCCCATGTGGTGGTGGTGGTGGTGGTGTGTCTTAGGACTGCGCTCCTCTACACAGAGACCTCAGATGTTGTACCTGGAATCTGCTAAGTTTAAAGTTTTTAAATGTTTTCTTTTTGCTTTTAGTACTGCAGTTGGTGGTGGCCTCCAGTCACAGGTGTAGTTGGTGCTCTGGGAGTTCATTCACCTTTCATAGTTTGAGGTATGTAGTGGCACATTATTTAGTCTGTGTTTCTTTTGTTTGTGGTGGTATCTGTCTTGTTTTTACAGATATCATACTGCCAATCCCTCTCACTATGGTTGATGGACACTAGGTCGCAGTACGACTGTCTATTAGCTCCCTTCTCTAACTTTGGTTTTATTGTTTTATAGATTTTTCACTAAGGTAACCAGTTGATCATTTTTATGCTTCAGTTTTAGTATGTATGTAGATATAATTAACTGTTAATTAGTGAGCTTAACAGCAACAATAGAATCTTAAAACCATCATCAACAACATTAGTGTGAAAAGAACCAGAAAAAAAATATCATATCACATACACATAAATACAACAAAAACACATTATGGCTCAAGTAAAATTTCATCAACCTGTGACCTTCCATCATAAATAAGTGATCTGATCACACCTCCAAAAGTAGGCTGATTAACAGGCTCAACAGGTGGTCGCCATAACTCAACAGTTAATCTCCATGTCTCCATTTCCCTCTGAAATGTAGTGGAGTGGAAGTATAAAATAGTATCAAATGGAAATTCTCAAGTAAAGTACAAGCACCTCAAAATTATACTTAAGCACAGTACTTAAGTGAATGTACTCAGTTACTTTCCACCACTGTGCTGTTTTTACTCTTCGAAGGTGTTTCTAAACAAACTACTGTATTCACACTCTTCAGGACTAAGGAACAGTGCAGCGGTGTGACTCATTGATGTGTTTTTAATAGTTTTTGGACAACAATGGAGGTTTACACAGAGGAATAAGATATATCAGGCTTTGGATACGTAAACAATATTCATAAGTAGATCAGATCATTGTTGATTTGGCTCTCTACGTGATATAACAATAAGAAAAACATAGAAAATCACCAGCCTTATCATTTTAGGAAACACATTCTCACAGGAGCGATTCTCACCACCCTTCCTCAGTTTCCTCATTGATTAACCGCATAAGCTGGTGGTCTGACCCACTGAACTAGTCACCACCAAGTTACCACTCATACATATTGATCTGTGCACATGATATCTGTCGGCCCAGAGGTAATCCACAAAGCAAAACAAAACTTAAACTTTGGTACATTTAGTGTACAAAGTACAGGAAGTTTGGCACTCATGATTTGTGCAGAGCTACAGAGAAACATTGTTCAGCTGAACCGGATTGATCTTTATCGCTTAGCTTCCTGAGAGCCCTCCCATGATTAAAATCATGTACCACTCCTCAAATCTGTCCTTTATTCTTTATCATTTCTTTATTATCTTTATGTCCCATTAAAGGCAAATATAGAATGCAGGACTCTGTATTAGAATAACAATCTCAATGGAGGTATTTTGATGACACTAAGGTGAGTGTGGAAAAGAGCAGCAGAGCCACAAAATTAGAATACAATTAGATGTCACGTAGAGTCTGTCTTCTGCCAAATTCATAATGTACCATCAGCGAATTGGAATTCTGGATGTCAGCGATTACAAAACCATCTGTACCACTTACCGGTAATTACACTACCTTTTTATGAAAACAAACACTGCCATTAACAGCTGTCTTAAAGCAGCACGATTGCCTTTCCTCCTTTTCAGAGTTATTGCATTTTTATAATCAAATTTATAAAACAATTGTTATTCCATTTTGAATATTTAACCCTCTCTCTATGCATAAAATTGCAAAAATATGAAAAATCAAATATTGAAGTCTCATCTACAAATTCATTTTGACCCTTTGTGATGCAGCCCCCCCCCCAAATTGTTTTTTCTTCATTTTTGCCTTAATTAAACAGTTTGAATATGGAAAGAAATGGCAGAAACAGGGACAGAGGGGTATGACGTGCCAACCAAGCAGCCGGAGTCGACCTGATGCATCTTAACGAGTACCTCAGCAAACAACTATTGGTTCCATTGAACATTTTGCGAACGTTGGACAGACTGTGGATTTTGGCTCCCATCACTTACATTAAAAGTGCATTTGAAGGGGATCTTTTAATGAGTTCCTCTATGAACAGGAGGAATGATTAAAGCGAGGAAAACCTTTTTCAGTGTTCATATGGACACCTGACTGTTGTTTTAAGACAGACTTTAAAAATTGTGAACCTATCCTTTAAAAAGGTACCCTGTGGAGGGTTTGACCACTACTAGCACTATGGAGCAATGTTTTGATGAGTGTTTAGTTTGCACCTGTGCATGTTAACGAGGGCGGCCGCACACAGGTGACACGTTGTTTGTGGTAACGCGCCAAGAAATGCAGCAACAAGCCAGGAAAGGCAAAGAGGAAGACTACATCCATGTTTTCTGGCTGGCAAACAAATAGAAGTTTTAATATATTAGGTTCTACAGATGACTTGGAGGTGCTGAATCTTTTCCCAAGTACTTCACGCTGGTTTGATGAATCCAATCAGAACTATTTCATTGACGACAATTTGTGAATTTAGGGATTTTGTCCAGTAAAATCATAATGAGAATCTGTAAGGATGCACAACCTTGACAGAACCCAAGCAAACGGACCCTTTCTGTATTGTAAAGACCTGGTCCAGTACTAAATGACCAGGATATAATCCAGTTTGCTAATCTGAGGTTGAACAATCCTGGCATGAGACTGAGAATCTCTACTTGTCACTCAGCATTTAACACATGTTCACTTTGCAGCAACACAAAGATACAATGAGTCATCAATGTAATTTAATCCATTTTTATTTAGAATTTTAAGATATTTTCAATACAAAATCCTGAACACAAAAAACAAAATTTAATTTAAGACAAAAAAAAAAACAAAACTTCCACAACTGAAAAAAATTCATGAATAAAAAAAAAAATGTACAAAAAGTCTCTGTTCTGTAAAACCAGAAATGAACCTAATCAGTTTTAATCTGTCAAAGAACCTGATTACCTGAAACTTGATAATGAAACGGATGTGAAACAGAGACGAGCCAGGACAGTACAGGCCATGTGACTTCCACGGTTACTCTCACTGTATGCAGTAGTTCCAGTGGCGCTCGTTGGGTAACACCTGACTGAGCCTGAGGGAGCAGCTGATGGTGGGCTCATAAAACACAGCGTCTGGTTCCTCAATCTTCACTTCTGTCTCACTTTTGGTCTGGCACACCGAGCGGGTGAAGAGTGAGGGTTTAGGACCTTTCACCAGAGTTCTCTTCGTCACACAGCCCATGTCTACAAGCGCCTACAGAGGAGACAGAGAGGTTGTCGAGAAGGTAATTGTAAAGGTTCTATTTCAAAGCATTTAGTGTTCAATGTGTTGTATAATATCACTAAAATCATTTTAAAGCTGTAGTGTGCGGGACTTTTGCCTCCCCCTTCTGGCAGTGAGCGTAATTACAAAAACAATGTCAACATGTGCTTATGTCATAGGCTCCGCTGTAGCCTGCTCCATCACTACTGTTGCGGCTGTAAAATGGAGGATAAATTGTTTTGAGCATCATACAAACCCTACGCAAAATGACTCGTTTCATTCTCAGAATTTGATCCATTCGGTCCGTTAACATTTGGAAAGTCTAGAAGAGCCGCACGATTAAATTATTTTATCCCCATTCAAGTTAGCAGAGAGCTAACTGGAAGTTAGCAGAGAGCTAGCCGGAAGTTAGCCACTCAGGAAGTCTGCATTCATACATTCATCCGGCCAGTGCGGGAATGTCAAACCGGACACCAGATTAAAAACTCTGGTATACTGTGAAATACAGAGAGATTTATCTGGCGTTTGGCAAGGACTTCAATGTAACAGACGTTCATTTATATGTAAAAGTTCTGCACTACTGCAGGTTTAAGCACAAATTTGATTCAAAAAGAAATGCATAAAAACATGAGCAAGTAAGTTGCCCAAATGAATATTTGCACATTATTTAAATGCTGCATAAACTAAGGAAGCTCTATATATGGAGGAACATCCACACTAACTCTGGTACAACTAAGGCTGCAACTCATGATTATTCCGATTCCGATTAATTTGTCAATTATTTTCTCAAGTAATCAATTAATTGTTTGGGCTGTAAAATTTCAGAAAATGGTGAAAAATGTTGATAATTGTCTTTTGCCCCCAACAGTTCACAACATAAAGACATTCAGTTTACTATCATAGAAGACCAGAAAATATTAGAAACCAGAAAATATTCACATTTGAGAAGCTGGAATCAGATAATTAGGAAATTTTCTTCTTAAAAAGAAGATTCCATCAATTAATTGATCATCAAAATAGTTGGTGATTAATTTAATATTTGGCAACTAATCAATTAATTGTTCCTCCTGTCAACCTCATGACTGCCGCTCATTTTATTCTTTAATTTTTGGGCTTTTTGGTGGACTGGAGGGATGCTAGAAATAGCATGACATCAACACTTTGTCTTGAGTGACAGCAAGCTCTTCAATATCAGCCAGCCTTTTATCACCTCACAGTCAAGTGTGAAAACCTTTTTGCAATATTTCAGCTTTTTCTTTTCCATTTACGGTGTTGTTTTTTTCTTTCTTCTTTTTAATGTAAAAATTATGCAGACAGGTGAATGGGGACACAGCAAGAGAAAACGCAGAACAAAGCAGGAAAACACTTTCAGTCAGCTGGCACCCTGTTTTTTTAAGACAACAGTTGTGATTCAGAGTGTTTCTTCTTATACTGAAAGACAATTTTGAGTATGAATATGATGAGATTACTTGTGTGTTTACCTGCACGAGGTCCAGTACCGCCATTGGCTGCAGCACATCTTTGTAATGTTCCACCAGTGTCTGCTGTGTGAGTCCGGGCCGGGACATGATGTGGTAAAGAATGGCCTCCAGCATGCCCTTACACACCTGCCGGTTCAGCTTGCCATCAACCATGCGCCACGGTCGGCTGATGAAACTCAGATTCTCCCTGTGTGGGTAAGAGGAGCAGAGAGAGATGATACACTGGAAAGAGGAATCACAAAATTCACTGTGAAGGAATAATTACAATCACTTAGTCAAAGTCTGTGCTTACTCCTCATTAAAATCAGCTTGTCCTGTCGGGGGAGAGCCTGCTTCCTCATCTCTTTCATCGTCTATACTGTTCGCTCTGGCTCTATGC
Organism: Thunnus albacares; assembly: GCF_914725855.1. Lineage (NCBI taxonomy): Eukaryota > Metazoa > Chordata > Actinopteri > Scombriformes > Scombridae > Thunnus > Thunnus albacares. The sequence goes on along the minus strand of NC_058108.1, from coordinate 29,297,664 downwards.
TCTCTCTTTTCCTCCTGTCTTTCAACAGTTTCGATTTTCTCCTGTCCTGTCTCCTCCACTCCTTGCCCTTCAGGTTGTGTCTGGTTCACTTCTATCTCTTCCAAATTCAACAATTTGTCTCCACTTTCCTTATCTGCCCCCTTATCATTCTGTTCCAGCTGTTCCTGCTCATTAATTTTTTCTTTTGTGCTGCTTGATAATCCATCTACATCCTCTCTGTGCTCGCCCTCTTGTCTGTCCATAGCTGATTTTTTTGCTGGCGGTTCCTCTGTCTCCTGTCGGACTTCTCGCCTGCATCTCTTGCGCATGAAGGGGATGTTGTGCTGGTTCTCCAAAAAGGGAAGTCTGCCAGATGTTAAGCGTGACTGGGACCACTGCTTGGAGTTTACAGTCAGAAGCCACGGGTCAGCGTGCCGCATGAGCACCCAACGAACACCCAAACTCCCAACTTTTAACACCTGGCCTTCTTCTTGTAAGTCCTGGAGCAAAAAAAAAAAAAAAAAAAAGAGGAGAAAAGCAGATCAGAAATACATGCCAGGAAGCTAGAAAATTACGCTAAACTGCTCCCCCAAACAGTCAGTGTACAATCATTAATTAGTAACTGTAACTAGGCAGGGACCAGTACCAGTACAAGTGTACATGGGGCTGCAGTAAGAGTTGGAGGTCGGTCCTTTTCAAAACCAAAAAGACAGAGCAAATAATGTTAGCTACAAAACGTTAGCATGCCTAGCTAACTAGCTAGCCTTTCTCCCAAAGCCATGGAGCATATCAATACCTAACTACATTTTGTGGGGTTACATGACAAAGTAGAATAAGTCCTGTTAGCCCCACATTACTTAGTTGACTAGCTACAAATGATAGAATATGCTAGCGACAGTCGCTATTTTAGCTGACAAAAGTAATGATCGTCAGTTGAGGAATGAGACGCTGCTTTTGTTTACTTCTGTTTGTTTCAAAAATTACTATGAAGTGAGTGTGTTAACATGTACGTAAGTATACTGGTTTTGAGTCTTCTGCTGGTTTTCATCATATTCTGGATATTTTTTTACATGGAACATGCGAAACGTGGTTATTCATATTTCTGTTTACATGATTCTTAGAGTGTCCAGGTTTCTGATCATCTGTGTCCAGTTGTGTTTTTATTCCTCAACATCTCAGCCTCCCTACTAACGGAGAATCCTCAGAAACCTGGACAGGGTGTTTACGTGACAAAGTATCCTGGTTTCCATCGGAGTACTCCAGCTAGCATATCCAGGTTTTTGAAACCAGGATAAAGTGTTTACAAAACATAACTTTAACATAACATAACTGCTTCACATTTGACACAAAATCCTGCCCATTATCATTGTAAACTGCATATATCGTGTGCGAGTGGAAAGCTTGACAGGTGTAGCAACGCTAGCTAAGTGGGACGGGGTCAGTTGAGTCAAAAGAAGAAAACAAGACTTTGAGTTTACCGCCATGCTAACATTTGCTAATAAGCAATAAACACAAATTATGGCTGAGACTGATGAGAGTGTCATTAGTTCAGCAGGTATTTGGTCATAAACTAAAGTATTAAAAAATTTAAATTTTGACCTGATGATGGTGCTAAAATTAAAACAATTAAGGGATCACCAAAGTTATTACAATTCATCCTGAGGGGAAACATGAATATCTTTACCAAAACTGTCATTCCTAGACACACGACGCTAAAAACCCATCATCACCGTGGCCTCGTTAAGCTGTACGTGCGTTTACCTTCATATACTGCTGCAGGCTCCTGCTGCATCCAGACTGTGGCTCCTCCAGGTGTGCGTGAACCCGGTATAAGTCGTGCACATCCAGCCCTTTCTCACCGGCTTCATCCAAGCTCCTTCTCAGCTGAGCGCAAGCTTCAATATCCCGAGGAGAGTAGCTTTTCTGCCGAATCAAACGCCGGTCACACTCCTCCACGCTGGGTGGAAAAGTGGAGGAGGAACAGACAGAGTCGCTGAGGATGGAGGGCAGCAGAGACGGACCACATTTGGACAAATCCAGTGGTGGAGAATCTAAAAAAAAAAAAAGGAAAAAGTGAGAGAGGGAATTATTTTCTGCAAATATAACTTTATTTTCACATCTCTTGAATGTGTTCATACTTACTCTCCATACTGAACACATGGTGGGCAGGTGTATTTCGTAGCTGCAACCTTATAATACAGGACTCCACCACGATGTTGTCAGTGGTGTTGAGGTTACGTAGTTTAACTAGAAACAGAGGAAAAAAGGAAATTGGAAAACTGAACAGACGACTTTTTACTTGTCATTCATATTCAGCCCTGTGCGACGAGATTCCAATAATGTTAATCATATCGATGGGAAAAGTTCACACCTGGTTTCATAAATGGTGATCTATCAGAATCAAGTAAGTAGGTAAAAAAAAAAAAATCTACCTATGCCAGGACAGCAGTATCCTCGCATCATCAGGTAGTTGGTGTGTGACGCTTGATGTGCCTTCACTTCCATCCTCTTTTTGCCCTCACATTCCTCACCGTCGTCGTCATCATCGTCCTCTTCCTCCAGTGCTGCCATACTGAAGGGAAGAGAGAAAAGGTGATTTGTTTTATCATTTGAACCTATTTTCATAATCGATTTATTGTTTCAGTGATTTTCCAAGTGAAAAAATCCTCTGGTTCCGTCTTTTCAAATGTGAGGATTTGCTGCTTTTCTCTGTTTTACATATTATTATAAACTGAATATCTTTGCATTTTGGAGTGATGGTTGAAGAATATTGGACACTTTTTTATTACTTTATGACATTTCACAGACTAAATGAGTAATCCAAGAAATTATGGGCAGATTAACCAATCGCTCTACTTGCAATAAATTGATCAAAGGTAATCCTTGTGCACTATACAATATTCTGCAGTTAGACCGTATGCAGACCAGATCAGGCGGTGCCGTGTTCAGCCGGAGGGTCGAGCGGAGGTATGTGGGGGTGTGGGCGTGTTTATTTGTGCTCTAGAACTTAACCGCTGCAAAACAATCAGAAAATAACTTTTTATTGATCTGATTCATCGGCTTTCTCGCTACCAGCGCTCCCTCTCTTCATTCATTCTCCAGCTCGCTCGACCACAGCTGCGCTCTCTCTCTCTCTCGTCTTTTTTTAAAATGAGTCGGGAAGCTGACAACAAAGTCTAACTTTACTTCTCCCCTCCCCTCGTCCTAGCGACGTCCTTGTTCTTCGTCATGGCGGAGTTTTACAGCTCTGATCAGTCTGATCTCCGGCTGTGATTGGCCACCGCAGCCTTCAACCGCGGTGACGTCGGGTTACGTTTCTCCAAAAGTTGACTCTGGCTCAACTTTCCAGCTGCAGTCCGGTGCAGCACCACAGCAGCCAAAACCCCGCAGCCGAAACACACTATCCCCATTCAAATGGATGGGACGATTTCGCTGCACTGCCTGATTTGGTCTGAATACAGCCTTAGACCCACCACACACACCTCTTCACTACATCGTTGTCCACCAGGTTGCTGTCCACCACCACCATCTGTTTAGGTATGGACAGATACACAGACAGCAGTCCCAGAGTCATCAGGCTGAGAGAGACCACGCAGGCTCCCCCCGGAGAGTCCATAGAGAACGGCATCATGTCGGACACATCTGTAAGCTCCTCTAAACCTCGAGCCGCTGCGTTCGAGGCGGCAGCAACACTCAGCTGCTTCTCTTTCGCTTGCTGATTGTCGGTCTGCTCTCCGGTGGATGGATCTTCAGCAGAGCCAGCGGTGAGGCAAGTTTTTTCATCGTTCGATTCCAGCTCCGTGTCTGCTTCCGCTTTGCTCTGGTTGTCTTCTCCTTTCTTTGCAGAGTCGCTGCTTGACTTCTCAGGTTGTACTTCCAGTTCACTCGCTGGTTTGTTATCTTTCTTTCTCTCGCTCTCTTTTTCTTTTCTTTCGGACCGCGCTCTTCTCTCCGTCACTACCTCCCCGTCCTCTGTCCTGTTTTCAGTCTCATGGTAGAAAGCGATGGCAGGTCTGTTGTTTTCCGTCCTGTTGTCTGTCCTGTTGTTAAGTAGAGTCCGCAGGAAGCGGAAGGAATCGGTGCACAGCGAGTGAGGAAAACGCCATGAGAAACACCTGGCAGGGAAGAGTGAGAGAAGCAGGGTCAAAAAGCTTTGCAATTAAACAGTAAATACAGTAGTGCGGGATAGATTCGAACACGGCTGCTGTCTAAATGGTGACTGAACAGCAGAATTACTTATGGATTTTTCACCAAATATTCCTAGTAACATAAGAGCTCCAGGAACTAAACAGAAGAAAATCTGGTAGGGATGTAATGTTTACACGCCACAAGAGAAAACTTCATCTTGATACCACTGTGATGTTTGGATTGATGTGATAAAATAGATGTGTTGAGGAGAAAAGGGAAAGTGAAAATACCAGAAAGCAGTGGCTCCCGTTTCCAAAGCCACATGAATTTGTGTTTTTTGTTTTTGTACTGCTTTTGTACAATTACGCTGAAAGTCGAGCAGCTTCCATTTAAAATATCATTACGTCATTATGTCCAAATTTATCCATTATTTTTTTTTTATATACATGTTTACCACATAGATATCTTTGGTAAAATACATCATGCATTTCCAGAAACTTCCTGGTTAAATAACACAAATAACCTGTAGTACCTGTAGTAGGTCTGAGAAAGCTGGTAGGACATAGGCAGGATGGGCAGAGCCCGGTTCTTCTTGGGTCCGAACGGCTGATTGACACGACGGCGGTTGACCAAACCCCTCTTCCTGCATTGTATGAATACCTGGCACAGCAGCTCCTGATTATACTTACTGTACATATGGAAAGTCTAAGAGAGAAGACAGATGGATCATCAGAAACGATTCTGTGAGTAAAAGGTAAGGAGAATGGAGCCGGCACAACAACTGGACGTCAAGGGAGACTTTGTGAAGGGAGGAAGACATTTAAACATGGCCGCACCTGAAAGGATCTGGAGGTCTTCATCTGACTGTTGGTCATGGCCAGAGTGCTCTGGATCACGTTATGTAACACTATGGCGTGAATGTCATCTGTGCTGTAATGGACAGGAAAGAATTAAGTGCCAACATTAAAAAAAAAAAAAAATCATAATTCTTCAATGAGGAAAATAATTGAAGCCTAACTGAATCCTTACCAGGTCAGAGTGTCTTTGCTTGACATCTGTTTTCTGTTATCTATTGTGCAAACTTTAAACCTGTAACACACACAAACAAGAATATCAAAATGATTGGTGATTACTAAGCTGTGGACTTAAATAATTTAATCATAAATTGCATTTTATGTTTTATATAATCCGGGTAACATTAGCTTAGCACAAGGACTGGGAACAGAGAAATAGCTAAACTGGCTTTGTCAAACGGTAACAAAAAAAAAGGTACCTCCATGGTAAATGGTATCAAAAAAATCTTGTTTGATCCACACAAAAATGGAAGTGTAAAAATGTCAGTGCTCTGCTTTTGCAGGGGTTATGTGCCAGACTCCTTGAAATTAAGTGCTCAAAACCAAAGTCATTTTTACACTGTGTGTGTGTGTGTGTGTGTGTGTGTGTGTTTAATGCATTAAAAAAAGACAAAACATGTTAATTGGTGAGCTTTAGAGGTGCTGAAAGGCAGATTTTGTTACTTTTGGACCGAGCCAGGCTAGCTGTTTTAAGTCTTTATGCTAAGCTAGCTGGCTGCTGGCTGTGTAGCTTCATCTCATATATGAGAGTGGTATCAATCTTCTCAACTAACTTTCCTCTAGAAAGTGATAAGCATATTTCCCATCTTTTTGACCCTATTTAAGTCATGAATAACTTAATATTTAAGAACCAAAACTTTTAGCTTAATGTTTTCAGTGAGACATTTATTAAGTCCTTGGCTAAGACCTACATTAATTAGCCTAAGATAGGTGGATTTTTTTACATTTGGACAGAGCCACACTGGCTGTTTCCAGCCTTTATGCTAAGCTAAGGTAACCAGCTGCTGGCTTCAGCTATATTTACTGTGCAAAACTGGAAACCTTATGATTGTAAGTCCAATATTTCCTCTCCTCTGAGTTCTGTTTTGCTCTCCACTAACACTTGAGAAAAATGTCCACTCAGACGCTGAATGCTTCACTTTGTGCACTAGCTTTGTCGCTTTGCCTGTGTCCTCTTTGGTGCTGAGCAGGCAGTGTACATTTGGTTTATAGTTGTTATAGTTATAACAGCAGCGGTTAGCTGGTTTCAGTTGTTTTTTAACTGAAACCAGCTAACCGCTGCTGAAAACAGGTGTGATGAGAGCAGGTCTCTAAGCATTTAAATTGTCAATTTTATTGTGGTAATTCCACATCCTGTTATTGCAGCTGTGTTAACCACAATGTCATTGTCTGGTTTCATCTGTCTCAGTCCTGTTCTCCATTGTATCTTTTCACTTTTTGAGCAGCAGTGAACTCATAAAAAATGGCTTCAGTCTTGAGTAAGGCAGTTAGGAGTTAGCTGCACTGAGAGAGAGCTTTGTTGTTCTGTGACCTCAGTGTCTTGTCCCAGACGTCCCTACTTGTCTTAAGTCAGCACATTAAACTTCCTGCTCTCCTTACCTTGAAAAGAGCTGTTGTTTCGTGTCAGACATGATCATATCAGAAGCGCTCATAACAGAGCAAAACTTCAGTCTGAGCAGCCTTGCATACTCCGAGAATGCTTTAGCACAATCCTACAACAACAACGATAGACAGAAATATTCAATAATGTGAAGTCAGAAAACATCAAATGTGCAGAAATAACAAAAAAAAAGTGACAACAACAACAAAAAACACCTCTGGTTTATCAGGATCAGCAGGTTTGTTCTCTTCCAACAGTTTCAACAGAGTTTTGTCCTGGTACACCTCCGCCAGGCAGATCCTGCAACACACACATTAGATGAATAAAACGGCATGAGTGTGTTTAAGACCGAGTGTGTTATTATTATCTGCATCTACCTGTAGTTCAGAAGCGTCTGAGGATTCTTGAGGATGTATCGTGTGCGACGTCCGACAGCGACAGATGTTTTATCCATCGATATCTCAAACTCTGCGTGGAGCAGGTCTCTTACCACACAGTAAGGTATGAACGGCCTTTTTAACTGCAACACAGCAACAATATACTCTGTTACCAACAAGTATATAAATACATGATTGTGACTAATGACATGATATAAAAACATCTGAACAGCTGGACAAAAAAAACTTTCAATTATTTTTTTATGATCATCAAAATGGTTTATAATTACATGTGTAATAATATACGCACATTATGTAACTATTCAAATCAGTTTATTATGAGACTGTGGTGACTCAAGGCAGCTAACGTATACAGCGATCATCTACACCCACTCCCAGTTCATCATCAGATACACCTAAATACAACTAATGCAGTATGATACTGCAATAAATAAATAAGTAAAATACACAAAACAAAAATGTTTTCAACTAACATTGCTGTCTCCAGCAAGCAAAATATAAAACGACTTTTCAAAATGAAATTGAAGACTTTTTAATACCCTCTAAGACCTTTTTTTTTTTTTTTTTTTTATAAAGGAAACTAAATTCTATACTTTAAGACATTAAGACCTGCAGAAACCCTGAAAAAAAACAGCAGAAATATGAACACAATTGTGCATAAAAGAAATATGTTTTATTTTCTTTCCAATCCATTGAATCATCTTGTGACCCATCAGATTTAGAGTGTGTGTACCTGGCTGTTGAGCAGGTGTGAGGCCACGCTGCAGAGCATCATCAGCGAGTCTTCCTGTACAGACCAGTAGACTCGCTGTCTGGTCATCATCTTCAAAGCTCGGTGGTCCACCTCGTCATGAGCCGGGGTGCGTTTCTTGGGCTCTTCAAGGCAAACGGCAGACACACAAACACAATCTGTAAACTGTCCATCTTCACTCAGATGCATTGATTTTTATGTTCGACTGCTCATACCTTTCTTCTTCTTGCGTGGGGCCCTGATAACCTCCTTTCTGCTTCTCTTTCTCTTCTGTCGCTTTCCTCCGACCACCTGCTGGTTTCTGGAAGCAGGCTCAATAGCCACCTGGTAACAAAGACACAAGAACAGAGAACAATACCTTATTCTTTCTCAGCCGCAATGTTAAACAGGACACAACAACACAAACGCCAACATCTAAACTAGTACAGGAGTGGGTCACTGTGTCTGTAGTAGATAACCTCAGCTGAACAAGCACTAATAAACAAAAAATTTTTCTTTTCTTTCGGACAAAAACAACACAGAAAAAGAATAATGAATAATAAATAATAAAATAAAGTCATACCTCAATATTTTCTTGTCTGACCAGTGATCGTTTGGCAGTCACGTAACGAGGTGAAGTAGATCCTCCTGTTAGATCCAGACATAAATGAAAACAAATACAGATATGAATGAATTTTCATATATGTGTCATGTATGAAAATGCTAATTAGACAAGCAGACAGTGAGGGAAAGACAGCTGTTTTCTTCCCGGTCGAGTCGACCTGGCTTTATGATTGTTGCCATAGAGACAGCGCTAAAGTTAATAATCTTATAGTGATGTTGTGACTATGGACAAGGTCGCTTGGGTGCTGCCTGAATAACTGAAAGTGGTTCAACTCACTGGGTCTACACCGACACTTTGAATTGTAACTGCTATCTCCTTGGTCGATCAAGTTTGTGTTAGTTAATCTTTTCTGTACAGGAAGTACGTAAGCAGAAAATTCATTATGTTCCGAGCGACTCACCAGCTTTAAGTGCCATCCTGAGAGCGTTTTTACTCAGGAGGCTCTTCAGTCTGATTTTGGTCTCCTTCGCCTCTGAACCACTGGGTTTCTGAAAATAAAGATGCATTGAACCAAAAGATAGGCCGTGTTCGTCCATGTCTCCGTATCTGTGTGCTACAAATAGACTGTACCGTTTTGACAGAAAGAAGGTGATTTGTCCACAACCAGTTGCGTTTCAGATGAGCGAAGAATTCAGAGTCCAGACCTCCTGCTCCTTTACCGTCACCTGGTATCGACCCGTCATCACACACCTCCCAACTGCCCCTGTGTGTGTATACAGAGACACATATATATATACCAGTTTATGTTAACACACTGGTGGTAAACTGAACTGTTTCAACTGGTTTTTGTGCGTTTTTGAGAAGAATAGAACAAAAAAACTTGACAAGTCACTAAAATGTTCTTTACAGCTGATACTTTATACCTTAACAAATGTACTTTTTCATGTGCAGCCAAGACTTTGTCATGTTAAATCGAAGGGTGACACATGAAAGAACAAAGTCTTTATTTTTCCTTGTAGCTTACAGAGACTCCACCTACTTGAGCAGGTATGCCAGTCCTACAAACACGTTGCGTTCATGCACAAAGGAAGGAGCCGCTTCCTCGTCTGTGACGTTTCTCTTATTGCGGATAACCCCTAAAAAACGCAAACACACAAAAACATCTTACAAAATGCTAAGTGCTCTAAAAAAACATTGTAAAGCATAACTTTCCTTATAATCACCAGTGATGAGTGTATGTATGTATGTACCCAGTGGTGTATTGAGGCAGACACACATCAGGTCAAACCAGTAGTTTTCTACATCTTCGGCAGTGCTGAACGTGTACTGACGCCTCTCAAATGATTTGTCAGGTGACTCCGTGACCAGCCAGTAGTGAGGCTCAGCGTTGGTGGTGTCAACGATTGTGGCGTTGCGCCTCAGGTACACAAACACCTGGATCGGGGCAGATATGGAGAACGATGATGAGACAGAATTCCTTACATTTGACTGAAATTTGATTTGCTTTCACCGAGAATTCAATAAGTTCTTGATGTTATCCATTCATGTTTGGTTTAAAACACATGTTGTAAATACTCCTTCTGATAGATATACATTTACAGATATTATACAGATATTATCCCTTTTGCTTTTTGTGGGAAATGTGCTAATTATTTGTTTTTTTTACCGGTGAGGCAAAAACAAACTTTTGAGGAGATTTCAGTCTTCCTTTGTTTTTAAAGTTAACTCCACATACTTGTTTAGTCTCAAAGGTGTTTTCTGATGTGTTGTCACTTTGATTTACTTCATTTTTTGTTCTAGTGGCCAAATTCTTTTTACGCAAGCAAAGAGTACTGACAAATAGATTCCTTATTCAAGTTTGTTACATTAATTGAAAGCACAAGAAACAAACAAACAAAAAAAAAGTAAATAAAATTGTGATAAATTCTATTTTTCCACCATCCTGTGATGTATAATTAAGCAGAAGTTTATTTTCTGGCTGATGTGTTTGTAATCTGCTTTTCCTTTTCTCATCGTTCTTATTGAGTTCATCATGTTTCATTGTATTTTTTTATTTATCATTTTTAATATTACCACCACTAATTAACTTACCATGAAGGAAAATAAAAAAAACACTTAAAAATACTTACAAATGTTTTGTATTTACTCAAGTTGAGCATCAAGTGAAAATCAAATCAAAACATTTGTCTTCACTCTCAGACATTTTGATGATATTTATTTGGTTTGGTGAAGTGATCAGTGTAGCAGTGACCCGACACAACGTTGATTTGATCTGGTTTCTTCGTACCTGGTCTTTCTCCTTGAATCTCTCCACTGGACCAAACTGCAGCAGACCCATGTAGACCAACCTCTGCAGGTTCTCATGGAAAGTGAAGATGTATTTCCTGATATAAAGAACCCATAAATGAGTGATTTAGAGTTATGATTATGATGTGTTATAGCGACAGACAGACAGACAGACGGAGAGAAAGTTACCGTTTATAAAGCAGCTGTCTTTTCATTCTGGCGGGCAGCGCTCTGACGAGATGGTGCTGCTTCACAGGGTCGTTCAGATATTCCTCCAGTCCATCGACCTGTGGAGTCGACAGATTGGTTAGTTGATGCGCACTTTTCCAAACAAGATTCCATGAGTCAGACTGTATGTGTTGTATGTGCTCCATCCTTCCTCATGGGCGTACTATCACGTGCAAATAACACCTGTTTACTGCCAGCGTATGACAGTAAGTCTGCAACAGCTATTGCACATTGTGTGCACTGGTGCAACAGATCGCTGCTGCGGCTGCAGTGTTAATTTATCAGGCAGATTGAGAATGTACTGTAATTTCATGAATTTCATTTCAAATTTCCAGGTAAAATCTGCATTTTTTTCCTCCAACCAATCAACTGGTCAGACATTTCAATTGGTCAACTTTGATGTAAGGTTGAAAGTGACTGAAATTCAGCTTTAGTTATAGTGAATTTAGTTTATACTGCAAGGAAACTGGCAGTATATATCATTTTACAACTGCACTGATTAGTTGACAGAAAATCCTGAATTTTGATAACCAATTTATTGTTTTGAGGCATTTTTTAAGAAATAAAATACCAAAATTCTCTGGTTCCAGCTTCTCAAATATGAGTATTTACTGGTTTCTTTAGTCTTCTGTGATAGTAAACAGAATATCTTTGGGTTTTGGGCTGTTGGTCAGGACAAAAGCAGACGTTTGAGGAATACTACAGTATATTTGATACAGAGCGTTGTCATATATATCTATTAGGTGTACTGTAATGTAAAGTAACAACATGATATAAGACAAACATTTCACCATGACTCTGTTGGCTCCAGTGTGTCCGTACATTCAGAGAAAAACACCTTTTCTTCCACAATGCACAGTAGGTATGGTCACGCTCACCTTATAATTGATCTGTACGACCTGAATGAAGATGGACAGAGGAAGGCAAAGAAGCAGGTCGCCCACCATCGCCCAGCCGCTGCCAAACTCCTTGTGTATGCGAACAGGAGGGACGAATCTCTTCCACGACTCTTCCTCTGAATACACTACAAGAAAGAAGCAGATTACAGAAAAATGAAGGTGGTTAGTAGGGGAGAAAAAAAATGTGGAAACCTGCCCTGAAACAAGTTAATTCATTAAGAAACAAAATGGACGGTACAAAACCATTGAGTTCCCACACAACGCTCTCTTACCTTTCATGTCAGACAGAAAGTGACCAGATGTCGATTTATCCTTCGGCTCCTCCTTTTCATCGCCTGATGTCACATTCGACACGGTAGAATCTACAGTTTGTGGGTCCGCAGAGGCGCCGGCAGCGTTTTCAGATGACCGAGTTTGTCCGTCTGTGTTTCTGGAGTTTTGTATGTTTTTGTTGGTGCCTGACTGATTGGAGCTGTTTGGGGGAGTCGGTGTTTGACTGGACAGGTCAGATCCGGTTGACTTGTGTTGGCACGGGTGTCCATAGATCACATACGAGAGGAAGTTATGAATAACACGCAGACGATGCATCTTAGGTTGGAAGCCTAATGTCTTCCCTAATCCTCGAACTATAAAGGAAAGACAGAGAGAAGATACAAAGAGAAAACCTCAATACAGTACATGTACAGTCAGTTAATAAGATAAATATGGCAGCAAAGTGGGTGAAGTTGTGGAGTCCAAATTCTAAATGTTTCTCTTGATAATAACGTCAGTTGAATTGAACAATAATATACCTGATATCAACCATACTGGGGTTACAATGTGGAAATGATGGAAAATCATATTTAGTTTGTCACTATGGTATAAAGTGCTGAGATGATTTGTCAATTAATCAATTAGTTCATGAACAGGAAATCAATTGGCAACTATTTTGATCATCTATTAACTGTTTTAGTCATTTTTACAGAAACAAACGCCAAATATTTGATGGAACGTGAGAATTCGCCGCTTGTCTTCATCATATATGATGAATCACTTTGGGCTTTAGGAGGTTATAATCACATATTCTATTCTATTTTCTGGACATTTTAAAGACTAAATAATCAATCGATAAATTGAGAAAAAATTCAGCAGATTAATTGATGAGATGGTCTAATTTGTTATTTTGTATGCTGTTGCTATAGCAAAGACACCAGTCAGTGGAGTTAAATGAGAGTTATAGCGTATAGTGTAAAATAACAACTTTGTTACTGCAATCAGGAACAACTCAGCACCATAGTTATATAAAAATAATCCAAAATAGACCCAAAATCATACAACTGCAAAGTGTACAATACTCACTCTCTACTGTTAGTGCACCATTAGATGCAGAGGCAAGAGATTCTTAGGCTACGTGACTGGATACGTCCTCCCTACTGAAGTCTTTATGTATTGAGATTTGTATGTTTTACTTTTTTAAAACAATACAACATTTTTCAGAGCAGTTACTGATCGTCTGTGCTGACGGTTCAACCTCCCTGAAGCTGAACAGACTTATTATTTCCGACTAAAATAACTGGTCCCACTTTGTCTTCTATAACACACAATCAAAGAGAACCTGGGGTGGGTCTGAACTCCTCCTCGTCTTTACTGAGCGCTCTCTTTTTTTCAGCCTTGCTTCTCTGGGTTTTAGAGGCGTTGGCGCTCGTCTCCTCGGACTCTTTTTCTTCTTCTCTGGTTTTCCCTTCAGCGTTCTGCATACTGAAGTGACCAAAGTGACAAAACACAGTTGAGCTGAGGCCAGAAACAAGATACAAGACATGTTGCTGTTCTTTAACACACTAAGTTAATATAAGTCAGTAGTGAGTGTGCAGCACATTTTTATAGAAAGACACTTTTGCCTTCACAATCAACACATCTCAACCCAAACAAACACATATGGGAGGTCTTCTCCACCAACATCAAAACACCAACATTGATTTTTCCCTTCAATTTGCCACCGATCTATATATTACTTATTTACCGTGCAGTATTTGTTTGTGCTCACCGTATAGCTGTGTACGAGCTGGCGATTTTGAAGCGGACCTGCTCAATAACTCGGGTTACTATGTCATCGTTGGGCTGAACGGACGGATGAACGATCATCTCGATCTGCAGGTGGAGGAGCATCAGACAGAGAGAGGAGACATCAACAATTAAACATTCACATTTATTTTATAGACTTCTGTGTATTTGTTATGTTCGTACACTTTCTTTTTGTAATGTATGAGTGAATAAGTGAGTGAAAGCGTAAAGCATAAAAGCTAGTAGATGCTGTGTTGCAGAGCATTTTCCAATCTTACAGAGTTTTAATGATGAAGCAATTAATCGATTAGTCAACCAACAGAAAACTGATTGATGGTTTCAGTCAGTTTTCAAGCAAAAATGCCAAAAATTTGATGGTTCCAGCTTCTTGAATATGACAATTTTCTTTCTTTCTTTTTATTTTAAATATAAAATCTTCACGTTTTAAGCTTTTAGTCAAACAAAACAAACAAATCAATTTTTTATAACATTTCACAGACTAAATGATTAATCCTTTAATCAAGAAAATAATTAGTAGGTTAATTGGTGATGAAAATAATCATTGGTTTCAGCCCTTCGTTACTTTTTTAGGACAGATTCTTCTTTCAGTCGACAGTAATATTTAAGTTGAAAATGAAACGTTTTTACAGTGATGAAGCTTCATAAAAGAAAACTCACATTTCAGGAATTTGACCCTGATTTTCTAATAAAACAAAGGAAATTGTTTTTTTTTCATTTACAGTGTGGTTACGCTTCTCAAACTCAGGGTTGAGACCCCATTAAGGAGATCTTTGGGACCTCAGACCAGGGTCACAGACCAGAAAAGATTTCCGTAGTCTGTAATATCACCTAAATAATAATATCACCTGCTCAAAAGGCTTGTTTAAGATGAAATTTTTATGCTGAAGTTTATTCTTTGTTTTCTTTTTCTATTTCTGGACGAGCCAAACATCAATGCATCCAGACCAGTCGCTCTGCACCGGCTTTAATTAAAAACATATGTGGGTGAGAAACGAGTCTCCATAACTCCTTTGTTACACTTAACAGGCTTAAAGGAATAGTTTTATTGGTATGGTTCGAACAAAACCACATGTCGTTTCTACACTTCAGTTTTTGTACAGATTAAACAAGCAAGAACAGATCCAGACTAGCTGTTTCCACCTGTTTCTAGTCTTTATGCTAAGCTAACAGTCTCCTGGCTGTGGCTTTAGTCTAAAGAACTGTATGTAGGCTAAAAATCATTTATTTTTTGTAGCCAGTAGTTTTATTTTATCAGAGGCAGTGGATACAATGACTACAGGCTTGGAAACGTCATGTGTGGTGAGTGCGTGTACCTTCTTGGTGATCCCGTCCTGTATGACAGTGGTCGTGTAAATCTTTAGCAAGCCCTCTCTCGCCAGACAGTGGACCAGACGTAAAATAGTCTTCTTGCAGCACTTTGAGCTGACTCCATCCTGCTTCTCTTCATCATTAATCATCTTCTGAAGCCTGGAGAAAGACAGAATATGTTGACATTTTTGTTCCCTCTCATGTTGGGCAATAAAATGCAATTCTTTTGAATTAAATGAGAAGATTAGTGCAAACTGACGGGAAAAGGCCCTCGATGATTTTAAAGCCTCGCACGGCCTCAACAATCAGGTTCTTCCTCTTTAAGAGGCGGTAGGTCTCATGAGACCTCTCGATAGCCCTTCTGGATTTTTTACTCCTGGACGCCTGCACCAATCAGAGAGAGGAGGAGGGGTTAAGCTCTTATGTTTGACATTAACCTACACATCTCAAACAGCTGAAATCAACCCTTCAGACTGACCTTCCGCTGATAAACATCTTCAACAACCACAATGTTGTTTTCTGTTGACTTATTGGCTTCGTTAGATGCTTCACTCTGAGGGAAAGGACTGCACGGTTTTGAGTTGGACCTTTCCTCCTCCTCGACCAGAGCTTGCTCTGAAAGACGAGACAGTTCAAAATGAAATAAACAAAGGGGAACACAAATGATATATATTCAGCCTCATGGAAAAGTACTTTTTAACTCTGAAGTAATCACAGTAACAAACACAGTTACAAATGCATGCCACCTACCAGCCCCTCTAAAGCTAATTAATTAATCTTTATATGTTACATCTTGCTTGCAACCAGCGGAGACTCCAGGGAGTCACACCGCCTAACCAAGAAATATGCTGCGTTCAGGTCACCAGACGACTCAAGATGAGTGAGGGTTAACAATACTGTGCATCGACAACATAACACGTTATCCATTTAATCTGGATTTAATCATCATGAACGACAGACTCAGCCTGACGTAAAGCGTCCCTATTTGCTAGATTTTCAATCACTTCCATATTAGGAAGAAACATGCTGAAAGAACTTTCACAACATTCAGAGTTTCCCAGGTATAATTACGATTTGAAGTATGTGTGAGAGCTATTTACAAGCTGAAATCTTATTATTACTCCGATATGATATAAAAACACAAAACCCTGGTGTTATTTACACACTACATATTTTTAAGGATTAAACACACTATATATGTCATGTTAATTAATGAGCTTTAGAGGTGCTGGTAGGCAGATTTTGTCACCTTTGGACAGAGTCAGCCGAGCTGTTTCCCCCCCGTTTCCAGTCTTTATGCTAAGCTATGCTAACAGTCACGTGGACGTAGCTTCACACCTGTATTTAGTGTACAGACATGAGAGTGGTATTGACCTTGTTGAGTGGGGCACGCACATATAAAAAATTTTCACAGTTGCTGGATCAAAAAAACTTTTACTTCACAGATGAAGATCTCCGTTAGATCAAAAAAGTTGCTCTGTTGAATTTGATTTACTGGGAGCTCTCAGCGCAGTGTGCAGATCTTTTGTCTAAGTGTTGCCTTCAGTGACCTTCTCATTGGCAAGACAGTGAGTACGCCTATTTCACAACATTTTGAGCTAATCCTTTAAATTTGATTACATATGGTTGAAGTCATTCATGCTCATGACTGACAGCTCTGTCCTAGATATTAAAGCCCAACTGGATTTATGATGCTGTTACTAATATTGATATTTGGCTTTTCTGTACTGCAATGTTTTGTTACTTATCAGCCGATACAGTATATCTGTGATGAGCTAATGTTTGCAGTTACAGCCGATATACCAACCTAACTGTACAATATGAAGAATTTGTTTCTTCCATGTTTGTATGTCTTGTTAAGACACAGTTTGTAGGAGATCAAGTCAGAAATCAAGTTTAGGACATGACTTTCCTATAAAGTTAGACCCTCGTGTTTCTCACCTGATCTTGGATCAGACACTGAGTCAGCTGTCACACTGGTGCCAGCTGGGGTTTCACCTGAACGATGACAGAAATTAGAGAAGAGGGTGGTTACAAAGTCCTATTTAAGTCACATCTGTTGTGAATGTGCAAAGGTTTTATGAGTACTCACATTCAGCGGTAGTAGGTTGTATGATGGAGGTCTCAGGTTGTGTCTGTTTCGTTGTCACGCTGCCTTTCTTCCCTGCCGTCTTTCTTCCTGCTCCTGACTTTCCTCTTGCTTTAACTCCGTCTCCATCCAACCCTTCATCACCCGCATCCGATCTATCAAAACTCATCTCCCCAGCTTCCTCCTCCTCTTTATCTCTGCCTGCTTTCTGAGTCTTCTTTGCAGCTGGAGTTCTGGTGTTTTCCTTTGCTGTCGACTTTGAGGTCGACGGTGTTTTAAGGGAAGCGGATGCGGCGCTTGATGTCTGTGGTGCAGAAGAGTAGAGCAGCTTCTTGCGTTCCTGCTCCTTAGCAACCAGCTGAAGTTGATCACTCACACCCACGAACCTGTCAGAACACATGAACAGAACAGTATTTGTCACACATGTTTGATTGATGTGACGTTTAATGTGTCTACATCTGTTTATAGATACACACTTATGGCTAATAAATTTCGTAGTCCTCTGCCGACCCTCATCCTCCATGAATCCCTGCAGGGTGAAAGACATCACACACATGAAATGATTGACCAGAAAAAACACACCAAAAAAAAACTTACAAAGTAATACCATATGTAATAAAACATCCCTACATTAAATACTACCTAATACTATACTAGATATATATGTTGAGGCTGCACTTTGTGGCGCTACCTTCAATTGTATTATATTGAAATTCATTTCTTGTACTTTGTTCACCTAATTTACATCTACAGAGAAGCAAAAATAAAGAATATACAATAAGAAACCACAAGAGAAATAGATTTTTGGTTGGTGCCGACAAAATTAATTCTCTATATTAACAGTCTTGGCCTTACCTTGATCGTACCATCCCTCTCCATCTTTCTGCAGAGCATACGAGATTCCAGCTTTCCGACGTTCATTCTGACCCCTAAACTACTCTGAGCGATTCCCTTTGTACCACAGGATAAAACTACATGAACAAAAAAGAGACAGGCAAGTGTTAATAAATAAAATGAGTCATTTGGAGGTGAGGAAAGTTACTTTTGGAGCATTACAGTAAGACTGCAGTAGATAACAACTGAACAAAATGTCTAAAAATAGATTTATTTCCTTCTGTTCCTTTGAGAAGGTCAACAAACATACCGAGATGATAGGCCTGCGACAGGAAATCTTTCTCCATGATCCGCCCCAGCGGAGGGAAAGATCTTAGTCTCGCTCCAGTTTCATCCTCTTCCTCCTCATCCTCATCGTCGTCATCATCAGTGACGCCCTTCTTTGTGTATGGCTTTAACAGTTTCAAACAGCGCACGAGCACTTTGTTACCTGGAACACACAAGTAAATAAATAATGCAGCGCACGCGTAAGGCACATGGCAAAAACATGACTGAATGTAATCATGTCAGCTGTGAGCATGTTTGCAGCATCGTTAACATCACGTCACTATTTCTAAATCTTCCTGTAGCAGCATGTGATGAAATACTGAGTTTCTAGCTCGTGACTTTATGAGCTTTGTCATATTATTTGTTTTATCATCTCATTAAACTACACCTACAAAAAACATACTTTTCATAAGAGCAGCAAAGTTTTGTGTGCCACAGTATAACTGAAACAAAGTTAATCAATAATGGGATTATGGGAAACACTTCTGATAATCCAGTGATTGTTTCAATAGTTTTTTCAAACAAATATGCCACAATTCTTTAATCCAAAGATGCAAATAGTTTGGAAAAATATCTGAAGGAGCATGCAACATATTCTTGGACTGTGTATTGTTCTATTTCTGTGATCTGCCAGAAGGAATAACAGGAAGTGACCTTCCTTCCTTCTCAAAATATCTGCTGAGAAGAACAAGAAAATAACTTGTAAGGGTTTACAGATCCACAACGGATAGCCGGCTTGAAATTATCAAAGAGATTCATAGGATGGAAAGTCTTTTCTACTTAAACCGGAGAAATCATTTGTTTATTACAAAAACGATGTATGATGATGTGATATATTCGTTAGAATAATGAACGTGGCTGTTGGTTTGCCTCTCTTACAATTTCATTTATCTTCTTTTTTTTGTTCTATACTTTACTAATCATGTACAGCTATATGAAGACTCGCTACCCATAATATATAATGTTTGTGATACAGATGTCATGGTGCCTTGTAATAATGTTGCTTGTGCTGTTGTTGTTGAAAAGATTAACAGGCTTGAGCTTCTCAAATGTGAAGATTTGCTGCTTCTCTTTGTTTTAAATGATGGTGAACTAAATATCTTTGGGTTTGGACTGTAAGTCAAACAAAACCAACTATTTAGAGACGTCACCATTTGCTCTGGGAACTTGTTAAGGGATATTTTCATAATTTTTTGACATTTAATAGAGCAAACTTTGAAATATAAATTGGTAGATTCATCTGTAATGAAAGTAATTGCTAGTTGCAGCCTTTCTTTACTGTGGTTTTAAATAAATTTAAAAAATTGAAATCAATTTGAGATTAAACATCAATACTGAATCCAAAATAACATATTTAAGGCAATAACAGAAATAGAAGAATCATCTCAGTGGTATGGTACAGAGAAGTGCATTGGGCTGTGAAATAAGACATTGAAATACATACAAATACAAATACATCTGGATAATACAATATAATAAGCCCAGTATATCAAACAGATTGAGGAGAAACACAAACAGTATCGTGTTGCCCTTATATGAACTGGTGCTTCAGTGGTTCTTTACCTTTTTTGTCGAGGCAAGGCCCGCCGGTGGGCTCCAAGTCCTCCAGGGGGTAACGGCAAAACTCCACCAACTTCGCAGTTCGCATGTAGTGAAATACACGCTTAAAAGTACAATCACTCACATTCTACAAGAAAACAAACAATTATTAACACAAAGACGAACACACGGAGAGCAACAACCACCTAACGCTCGTACAGAGATACTCACAAGTTGTTCTCTGAGCGCCATCAAAGTGGCAATCTGGCCAGGTGACTGCTGGAGATGGTTGGACACGTACTCCATCAGGATGTCGTACTTTGTCCTCCTGAAAGAACAAAAGGGTTTAAGGGGACTTGATTTCTCAATCAATCTGCTGGCGCCCCAATAAGTAGCTTTTTGTCAAAAGTGCAGTTTTCTCAACATGCTATGTGTCCCATATTACACACACTGCTTCCAAAATCATCAGTCTTCCAACCCCTAACCTCCAAGATCTCAATAACAGAGCAGTGGAATATTGTTGTATGAGTCACAGTTCAAAAAACTCCTTATTTATCTTATACTGGCTCTTTATGCAGCCCCTCAGTTCAGCCTCTGTCTGAAACAGGCTCCTGTCTCTTTAAGGCCCCCTCGTGATGAGCCCACTCTGTTCTGATTGGTTTCCTACCAGAAACTGCCCCTCCCCGGAAATATGAGAGTGGATAATGTGAACATCTCATGGAACAACCTTAGGGACAAAGGCTACCAAACGGACGGCCAGTCTGTGGGCATGTGCGAACGATCTGATGTCATCTCGATGAGGAAGTAGAGGTGACATTGCAAACAAAGTGTTCAGAGTAGGTCGAAATCTGGGCTTTTGGATTGCACGGAGCATTTTAACATACGTTCACCTCATGTTTTGGAACTTTGACCATGTTTAACATAGACATCAAACAACATAACAGTATAAAAACAACAGAAAATGATATGTCCCCTTTAATACAATAAGAGAAATTGCGGTAATGTTAAGTCCACAACAGTAGAACAGTGTTGAGAATTAAACAGACCTGTTGATGTGGAAGCGTTTGAGCAGCAGAAGGATGGAGTGTTGCTGTTGTCCTGAATTCAGTCGTGTGGCTTGAGACTGCATGCTGATAAGTCCGTGTCTAACAAGAGATTTCCTCATGTAGTGCAACTTTCGAGCATCGATCCTGTGAGAAAATAACACTGCCTGTTAATGGTGACCATTAAAGTCCCTGCTGGTAACACGGTGTAACAGCAACAACACCGTGCTAAACGAGTGTGTATGTGTCTCGTACTTGAAGGAGGACCCGTGCAGGTCTCTCTGTAGCTCCCCCTGCCAGCGTGCTCGGCCCACTCGTTCCAACACGCAGTAAGAGTCGTCGGTGAGTTTCAAATCAGGATCGCTCTCAGGACCAATCAGAGTCCGGAATCGCAGCTTCTGAGACGCAACAACAACAAGCTTTCGCCCATATCTGAGAGGGTAAAGTGTGGACAGAGGGGTGAACAACTTTGTCAGTCAAATGATTGTAAATAAATTCATCTAAGAGATCAATACATGAGGTGATTCCTTCTGCTGTATTTAAACATCAGGAGAATATGGATAAAGACTACAGACCTTTTCAAAGCCTCCTCCAGGCTCACCAACGGGGTGACGGACTTGGAGCGGACGAGCTTTGTGATGTCTCTCCTCTCTTTGAACAAGGCACACGAGCCCTGTATCCCATCCTTGTTTTCAGGAACAATTTGGACCGGGTAGACATCTTTCTTTGTGTCAGAAAACCCTGTTGCGGTTTCAGTCCCCCCTTCTGAATCAGTTTCTTTATACCTGAAAATACACACATAGAACGTAAGTCGGAGCAGAAAAAAAAGGCACATGGAACATGAGATTAGGACTGCAACTAGGGCTGGACAATATATCGATATTATATTGATATCATGATATGAGACTAGATATCATCTTAGATTTTGGATATCGTAATATCATGATATAGCATAAGTGTTGTCTGTAACAGTAAAGTGATGTCATTTTCTGAACTTACCAGACTGTTCCAGCTGTTGCCTTTACCCACATAGTCATTAGAGCCACATTACTGATGATTATTTATCAAAAACTTAATCATGTAAACTGGTATTTGGTCAAAAATATTGTGCTATTTGATTTTGTCCATATCGCTCAGCCCTAGCTGCAATTAACAATAATTTTCAATATTGATTAATCTGACTGACAGACTCCACACCAAGACTTTTTTTTGTTGCATTATCCATCACATCTGTGATATTCATAATATTTTCATATTTTATATTTGAATGTATGTAACTTAGCCTTTAACTGCATTGTTTCTTTTGCTTTTTGTCTCTATCTATCTATCTATCTATCTATCTATCTATCTATCTAAATTAATCGATCAGTTGTTTGGGCTATAAAATGTATGAAATTGGGAAAAATGTCTCTGTTCCCTCAAATGTCTTGTTTTGTATTCAGTTTATTGTTATAGAGGATTAAAGAAACATGAAAATATTAACATTTGAGAAGCTGGAACCAGAGTATTTGAAAGTCTTCTTAAAAAATGACTCAACGATTAATTAAAAGCTAGGTGTATTGTGTCAAACTAAGTGGGGAAAATAGCTTTTAATTTCTCTTTTTTAAATCTGTGATGAGCCCTTTAATAGTAACGCTGTAAACCAGAATAATAAACTCACCTGTCATACAGTATAACATCTTCTCTCTCTTGTGGGAGTTGGTAGAACTTCAGGTCGGTGTTGCTGATAAGTGACCTCCAGATAAGCTCCTTGGTGCCATCGTCGAGCTTCAGGGGAAACTTGGGCTTTCTATCTTCAAGTCGTATCCACAAAGTAGGAATAGTTATCCCGTCCAGCCCCTCCAAAGCCACTTCATCCTCAACTATACTCAACGGATCCATCACTGCCACCGACGGGGCTAATGCTGTCAGCTAGCAGTCATGTTAGCTTATTACCAACGGCTGCACCAGACTGTGTGGTCGTTCAACGAATAATAAATTCACTGCATAATAAAGAAATAATTCATTAGCCTCCTGGCGTGGTTTAGGATCTGATATATCTGCCTATAAAATAATTTACAATAAAAACTTGTTTACACATGCGTCCTCCAGCTACGCTTCCCAGCTGGTGTGTATCTGTGAACGTGCTTGCGTCATATTTCAACTTTGACCTCACGACGTTGTGCGTCTTTTCCGTCTTTTCAGAAAGATAAAATCCACAAGATGGCGTCCAAGTACAGTTTCTGAATTATCTTCCTCATGGACGCATTAAATGAGAATATTATATTGCTTTAAGGAGACACAGAAGATACATTTCAGCCACATACAGGTATGTGTATTTTATTAACAAAAAAATCTTTACTTTACAGTACAATTCTTGCTGAAAATGTACATTACTTAGAAACTATTCAGCTACTTTCTTAGCTTACACATTAAAGGACAAGTTCACAATTTTTCAAATCTGTTCTAAAACAAAAAGTCAGTCCAAATGAACACTGAAATAGGTTTTTCTTGCTTTAATCATCCCTCTTGTTCATATATCTGAAGCTTATATGGAGCTTCAGCCGTCCAAATGAGTCAAATCAAGTAGATATCTTTCAACATTACAGTCTTTTTAACGCTGTCTGAGGAAACACAAAGAGGGAATTTGATGCTAAAAAGATGGTAAATGAGGCGGATATGCACTTGAAATGCTGAAGCCTCATATAAGCTTTAGAAAATTATCTAAAGCTTTAGAAAATTATCTAAAGCTTATATGAGGCTTCAGCATTTCACAGTCACTTTGTGCAAAAATCCATTTAAAAGTTTAAACTTTTAAATGGATTTTTGCACAAAAGGACTGTGTGGACACACTGTAGGTTTTGCCCCCCATCATTTACAATGAAAGTGTATTTGAATGGGGTCTTTTAATAGCCAGTATGAACAGGAGGAACAATTAGAGCAAGAAAAACCTTTCAGTGTTCATTTGGGCACCTGACTGTTGTTTTAAGACAGACTTGAAAAACTGTGAACATAGGTTCCTTTAAGTGGTCTACCTGTCTTAAATGTTGATTTGACTAATTTGGACGGCTGAAGCTTCATATTAGCTTCAGATAAACTTATTAATATATTTTTGCACAGATGGAAGCTTGTAGATTTTGACCCCCATCACTTACAGTGTAGGTGCATTATGAAGGGATCTTCTAATGGTCAGTGTGAACAGGAGGAATGATTACAGCAAGTAAAAACCTATTTCAATGTTCATTTGGGCACCTGACTATTATTTTCAGATAGACTTGAAAAATTGTGAACCCATCCTTTAACCCTACACTTTGGGCTATAAATTAACCATTTTACATTAAATTTCAAAACAATTACTAATAAAACCTCTTTTTTTCTGCTTTATTTTTTTCAGCAGTTGTTTAGTAAT
Source organism: Thunnus albacares (assembly GCF_914725855.1). Lineage (NCBI taxonomy): Eukaryota > Metazoa > Chordata > Actinopteri > Scombriformes > Scombridae > Thunnus > Thunnus albacares. The sequence continues at coordinate 29,273,408 of NC_058108.1, read as the reverse complement.
TGCTGAGTAATTTCACTACTACAATATCTGATTACCTCAATATTACCTGGTTATTGTTTAAATATTTCTTGTAATTACTATAACATTTATGGCCTTTAAATTGATGAAGCCTGTTGGATACAGTTGAAGGCTCTGGACAAAAACTAGTACGTGGACTTGAAACTGGGATTGTTTTGTCAAACAACAGTTTACTTTTAAGTTCAGCATAAATCATTTTTACAGGGAAAAAAGCACAAATTAAGGAACACTGATCATTAACTCAGTGAATAACTTGATAACTGAGGGCTGCATCACTCAGGCAAGAATTATTTTTAAAGCCCTTCCAAGTAAATATACAGGTGAATAAATTTTAAGACATCAGAGGTGAAATGTTTTATATCTGAGTTCAAATGACATTCAGATTCACATCCATAAGCATGCCTTTTGATCAGTGGTGAAAAAATGTTAAGATCCTTTACTTTACTGCAATATCACATAAAAAAAAGCTCCATTACAAGTAAAAATGCCGCTTTCAGATTTTTGCACAAGCAAAAGTATAGATGTATTACTAAAAGTATCAAAAGTGAAAGTACTTATTTCGTAAAATGACTAATTTTACTGTAATAGGCTATATGATTGGATTATTATTGCTGATACATAAACATGTAAGCAGCATTTTAATGTTGTAGTTAATGACTGTAAAGCCAATTATAACTATATTACTGGGTAGTTAAACCAGTAGTAGTTTATATTATATATAATCATCATATGCTTGCTATGTTAAATCTTTGTCTGCAAAATAAGAAGTTAACTATAGCTGTCAACCAAATGTGGCGAAGTAAAATTTATATCTGAATTGTAGTGGTGTTTAAGTATAAAGTGGTAGAAAAATTGTGTACTTAAGTACAAGTAGAGGAAAAGTGTTCTTCAATAAAGTATTTGAGTAAATGTACTCCTCCACTGATCCTGACCATGTATAACAGTATTTATTTAGACTGGTGGAAAATACTTTTAAGCAACACATTGGAAAAACAGTTAACTGAAGTAAAAATAAATTAACTTAAAAAACTCACTTAACTACAACTTATATAACTATCAGCAATGATACAATGATGTAGTTCATTTTAAAAAGTATTTAATGCTTCTGTAGCTCTTAAGAGATACTTAGATGGAGGTGACAACAACACCTACTACTGTTGGGAAACAAAATAGTAAAAATCCATATTTTATGGGTTAATCACTGACTATGTTTGATAAAGTAACCAAAATGAGCCATCACAGCATAAAGAAGTCTCAAAAAAAGGTAAATGCCAGCACATTAAACTACTTCAATATAATACTTAAGTTAAAAAAAAGTCTCTTTCTATTCATGGATGTTTGTAGAAACATTAGGGCTCTTTTCTTTGCCATCTATGACAAAGAAAAACAACAAATTGTCACCATTTGAGAGGCTGGAACCAAAGAAAATTAAGCCTTTTTTGCATGAAAAATAAATTAAACCATTAATCAATTATCAAAATAGTTGCTGATTAATTTTCTCTCGATTGACTAGTCAATTAATTGACTAATTGTCTCAGCCTGAAACGTGTGTGTACTGTTCAAGGGACCAGTCTTCCGTTGTAAACACTATATTTCATGGCGAAAAATGAGGCATGTTTTACGTGTTAAGAGTGAGAAAAGAAGGTAAATACAGAAAATACTGTCTAAAATATAAAAGAGAGGAAGTGTTTATTCAACATCTTTATTATGAAGTACCTTTTTAAAAGAAATGTACAAGTGGAACCAGCACAGTGACATCTTGGCGTTTACCTTTGAAAAAACAGAAACACCATGGACATGTGGTGCAGGTCTGAAGACACGTATGAAATGATAATGTACATATTTACAGCAGAGGATCTATCAGAACAGAAGTGAGCAAGCATGTCTGTAGCTAAAAATACAACAGGACTGACTGAAAACAAAAAAAAAAAAACTTACATTAAAAAGCATGGATTGGTTCAATAAACATATTTTGAAAGATAACATGATAAAGGCACTGTGTTTCACACAAATCGACAACACAACAGACGCGGTTGTTTGTTTTGTCCATCTCTGAAGAAATCATAATCACAAGAAACAACTCTTAACAAAATGTTGTCATTCAACTGTCCCTGGGCGTTCTTTCTAATATAACAGATAAAATATATCTGAGGGCCATAGCAGTTCGCACATAAACATTAAAACAAAAATAGACAATTCAACTCATCAGGAAAACATTCCTTATAAAGAACATGCTCGGTGATTATTAAAATTACATTTTTTTTTTTATAAACAAATACATATCTAAATTTTAAATTTCATATTGAAGGCATAATGGGTTGAAGTAAGGACAAGTATGTTTTCCGATCCTATGTTTCCCTTACTGGGCTGAACCCAGGACAAATTGACATTCCTGCCAGACCTACTGTAGGACCTCTTTGTTTGATGAACACATTCAATTAACGACCAGCATAGATTACACAAAACACTCAATCTGGACAAAGGTTTGGGATCAACACTGAAGGTAGACTCAGGCGTATTGACATGACCGATGAAGTGATTCCTTTAAGGAAATAGCAGGTAAAAGTTTTTTTTTTAAAAATGTCAAATTACATTCAGCTTACATGGCTGGTGTGTCATCAGTGCAACGTCTGCACGGTGCTTTACGATATTCTGGCCACAAGGCAGTACTGTAACGGATGTGAGCAGTTTAAAAAGGAATAGGTTGACATTTTTTAGAAAAATGCTTATCTGCTTTTTGGCTGAGAGTTAGATAAAAAGATTGAAAACGCTCTCATCTGTACGGTAAATATAATCAGCCGGTTAGCTTAGCATAAAGACTGGAAACAAAGGAAAACAGTTAGCCAAGCTCTTTCAAAAGCTAACAAAAGTCACCTACTAGCACCTCTGAAGCTCACTAATTAACACGTTATATCTGGTTAGTTTTAAGGCTGAAATGATGCATCGATTAATGATTATATGATTGACAGGAGAACAATACATTTTTTGTTTTAAGAAACAGGAAGTCGAATATCCATTAGTGCTGGTTGGACAAGCAAAGCAATTTCTAGATGTCACCTTGGGCTTTAAGAAACTGTGATGGGCTGACATTAACGATTAACTGAGAAAACAATTGGTAAATTGCTTGCTAATAACAATTAGGGCTGGGCAATATATCAATATTATATCAATATCTTGATATGTGACTAGATATTGGCAGTGGGGGGGGGGGGGGGGGGGGGGGGGGGCAGCGCCACCCCCTGCTGCCCCAAAGCAGTCAACCAAGCAGTGGAAACACTGAATAATCATCCCTACAATATTGTCGCTGTATCGATATTGAGGTATATGGTCAGAAATATCGTGACATTTGATTTTGTCCATATCATCCAGCCCTAATAACAATAACTCTAGTTTATTTAATCTGTACTAAAGCTGAGCTGTAGGTGTCTTCATGCTAAACTATAAGCTAACTGGTTGCTGGCTGTAGCTTCATATACATCATACAGATACGATCTTCTCAACCGACTCTTAGAAAGAAAGCGGAAAAAGTGCATTTATCAAAATGTCAAACCCCTCCTTGGAGAAAAGCTGCAGATGTTAAACTCAACGTTAAACTACAATGTTTGAAGGTCGCTTTTGTTGCTCGATCTGAAACAATACATGTGATACTCGTGGACTGCACAGACACACGCTTGTAGGCATACGGGGACGCATGATATGCTCTTTGGCTGAGTACAGGCGTACATGACACAGAGGCTTTCACACTCACCAACACGCTTCAGAATAAGCATTCTAGATAGTAATGGCACTGGCCAGGCAGGCACCTAGACTGAGCTCGGAGTTACGTACACAGGCTCTCAGTATAGCAGAAAAATATCAGGGGGGACGTCGCGACTAGTCAAAACAACAGATGATCGTGGTCAAAAACGGCACACCTATAGCGTGTGCGCTCCTCTTTTTCACAAAAAAAAAATTCGAGAATGGCACAGATAACCGATTTATGAGGGTGGGAAAAAAAACAAACAAAAACAGTCCTACATTAAAAATGCATTGCGCAGGAGAACAGAACTGCACACTCAAGGTAAACAGTACAGAATTGGGATACGGAGATGTGGTATAGGGGAAAAAAAACAAACAAACAAAATGGCTGCCCTGAAATGACTAATGAACTAGCTTCAAAACATACACAATAATACAACATTAAGTTGAGATATGACGAAATTAGGCTGCATTAATAAGTAATAGTACCTGCCTTGTACATACACAATTCAAATAAAAAGGAAAACAAGTAGCTAGGATACTTGTCTTATCAAAAATATGTAGCTTTGGTAAACAAGTTATGTAGAGAACTGTTGTCTGGACATGTTTATGTGAGAGATCACTACATGACATCTAGGAATCAAGGGTGAGCACGTTTCTCTTTTGAGGCTATGAAGTCAACGAGAGGAGAAGCAGGCTAATAGTTCCACTTCCCTAAATCCTCCGTCCTCTCCCCTTGTCACCAGCTGATGAGGAACAGAGACAGCGAAAGGCAGCGAGACTCCTGAATGGAACAAATCCGCTTTCTTTACTGTCCCGAGCACCGATTGAAGAGTTTCCGTGGTAATGTAGCAGCATCGTAATGGTCTGCGGAGGACAGGCTCCTCCAGAGCAGAAGTGGAAGACTACTTATCCTCTCTCCTTCCAGCAGTCCCTCACCCTTTTCCATCCATCGCGGTGGAAGTGGAAGACTGGTCAGACATCAGATTTTTTTTTTTTTTTTTTTTTTTTTTAAAACAGCCCTCCTCGGATATCCACAGTGGAGACAAGACAGGTGAAATAATTTATGTTCCTTTCCTCCGCTCTCCCGTGTCATCTGGCCAAGCTTCTTCGCTTTTATGTAGGGTTTGATCCAGGCTTTGACGCAGATTTCCAGATATTCCACTAAAAAAAAAAACAACCACCTCCTTAATACTCGAGCTTCTACCATGCAGCGCGATCTACCTTCTGTCACACATTGCTCCTTCCTTCTTTCTACTTTCTCTCGTTCGTTTTTCCCCCCACACAGCTGAATTTCTTCTTCTCCGACCCGAATGTATCTCCTCTTTTCAAATGAACTTTTTTTGCAACTCCGTTTCGTCTTCCTGTTCCCGAATTTCAGTCGACCTTCTCCACCTTCCCGATGATCTTCTCCTCGAAGATGGGCAAGATGGCGTCATCGTCGCGGACCTCCTCGAACACTACGCCGCAGTCGAACTCGTCGCTCACTTTCTTAAAGTAGAACCTGCACGCGAAAGACAAGACGTATATAAGACACATATTTTTTTGTTTACTTTTCATCAATTCTGAGCCAAAAATGGTTCCTTTAAACTGAGACGTTCCCACCTGTACTGTTAATTTTAAGATATACGCATCAGATGTTCTCACCTGTAGTGGCCCTTTTTGGTAAGCAGCTCCTTGAACTGGCCCAAAGTCACCACACGGCCTTTGACTGATGTTCGGTATGGGATCGGCTCTCCACAAAAGTAGTAAGCGACCGTCATGTTCTCACATACTTGGCGCTTACCGGACTTATGCCTTAAAAAAGAGAGAAAGATCCGTGTCAGACACTCGTCATCATATAAGCAAAAATGTGATTTCAGGCTATATAAATAAATCTAACTCGACACTCTACCTCTGCTTGGCCTGCTGTAGTGCGTTCCTCCTCCTCTCCTCCTCCAGCCTCCTCCTAGCCTCCTCCAGCTGGGTGAGGGGGTTTGGAGCCGGGTTGGGGGGCATGGCTGGGTCCTGGATGAAAGGGTGAGAGGGCTGGACCTGGGCGGACGATGAGCAGGGGATGGCGGGGGACACCGATGATGAGGGGTTGTTACGCAGCTGGGCGGACACCCAGGGGTGAACCGCTCCAGGTCGCTCCACTGAGGTTGGACGTGGCGACTCGCTGCTGGCTCCCGTCCTCCTGGAGCTGCTTGTGCTGCCGCTGGAGAAACAACAAAGAGGGAGACGGGAAGAACGTCAGGCGACTTGACAGAAATATCGAGAAGACTGATGCGATTCTTATCTCCACAAACAGTTAAAGCAACTAGATATATTTCTTACGCAGCTAGATTCATATAAATCTACTTAATCCCATTTTATGAGGGAAAAATAACTGATAAAGTGGTGGACACGGCACTGTGATAAGACAGTACAAAAATGTTTTTTGGCAGGAGTGGTGGGCCTTCTGAAAAATCTGAAATGGTATATTTAATAAAAGAATTAAACTCTGAAAACATCTAAAAGTATAACTCATTAGAAATGTTTATATTCATCATGAGTGATACGAGTAACAGTGTAAGACTCACCCGTGTGAGCTCTTCCTCTGTCTGTCTCCTTCCATCATCCACTGCAGGATCTTCTGGTTTCTCTCCAGATCCTCCAGCGGTACCTGGGTCTCCATGCCACGCCCGCTCTCATCACCTTTGCCTGATGTCTCCGACGTCTTCTTGCAACCTCGCCGTGATAGCGTGCTTCCTTTACTGCTGCAGGACGAAACAGGTGACACATACACAAACCAGTTTAGATCACCTGGATACAAGACGCTGTAGTCCTGGTGTGCACGTTTAGCACATTTACGACCGCATCGGCCTACCTGTAGCCCATCCCCTCGAGCGTGCTGGCTCCAGCCCCGTCGGCGTAGTTTCGACTTCTCCCTGCGTACTGGTTGGCTGGGTCTCCGTTCCAAAGGAAGTTGGCCTGAGACCTGGAGCCCGCCTCCTCCTGCCCTTCTCTTCCTCGGTGGTGATACAGTTGCTTGTGGTGATGCATACCTGAAGAGGACATCAGTAAGAGACTCATCAGTGACGTACTCGCCTCTCTCCAATACATCCTACAGTAACGTAACTGTACTTAACTGTCATGTCATTGAGAAACCTGTTTTTTGTGATCGGGGTAGGGGATTAGAGAGACCTGATTTCCACAGGTAGTTTTCTATGTAACGCGGTTACTGAAGTGCATCTTAACGCACTGATGGTCAACAAATCCCATGAAAAGACAAAAAAACAATCGATGGATCCTGCGTCCCTCATGCCAGTCTGCTGAGGTACCATGACAACGTGCGTGAGAGAGTGCGAGCATAAAAACAAAACTTTATTTTCTCTGCATTTTTCTTGTGGTTACTCAATTGAAAACAAGAAAAAGTTCATTAAAAAAAGTTGCTGATTAATGTTCTATCAACCGCCCTACATCACATTGTTTCCTCTCAGCCTGTTAGCAAATGTTACGAGGCCCTGGACATTTCTCTTTGTTTGATAAGTAAAGTTAGACTTTGCTGTCGGCTTCCTGATTTATTTTAAAAAAAGATAAGAGAAAACAGAGACAAAGAGTGTGAGCGAGTGAGAGCTGCGGTAGTGAGAACAAAGCCAGGAAATGAGAGAAATAAAACGTTATTTTCTGATCGTTTCATGGCGGTTACGTTCTAAAAGCACAAATAAAACAACCGTCAAACACTCAACAGATGATTTACTGTGGAAACAGACGCTCTTAGTTTCTGTTACATTTTCCTCCTCCTGCACTTCTCCTTTTTATTCATTCATTACGGTTCAACTCCATGTCTGTAGTGGACAGGTGGTTCGCTGAAGCAGACAGAAGGAGCTTGGAATAAATACGTGCACACAAACAAATGCCATTATGTTCTTTCTCCCACTGTTCAATCTTAATGAGTACATTTCTGCAGTGAGAGATCTGCAGAAATGTATTATTGTCTCAGTTCATGACATAAGAGTTTATTATCAAGGTCATCCAAACTCACTGAAATGTTATTCTCTTAAACTCTGTTCTCTTCTCCCCATGTACTCCAGACTCTCTGGCTGCTCTCTGGAGAATCCTACATTTATACACCATTCATTTACTGATCCAATATGCCTAATTTTATATTTTGCATATTTGCGTAATATATCAACAATACATATCCATAACTAAAGGAAAACAACCAACCAAATCTAAAGAGAAAAATGTTACTTTGGACACTGGAACCTCTGCACAAGAGCACCAAATGTGGATTAATCCACTGCTAAAAATAGTCCCCAACAAATGCACCATTTACTCCTGTCTGAGTAATGACTTAACCTTTTCAAAACATGTTCTCATTCTCTTGATTTGTGTCTTTTCATGGGAATTTGTTAACAATAACACAAATAATATAAATACCTTATTCACTGCCACACAGCTACAATATCATAGATGATGTGCTATCATGTGACAGGAAAAGGAGTCACGGTACAATAGTCGGGGGTGTGCCAATCATGAAACCTTAAAAAAAGTGTTGATTTTCTGTGCTGAGAACGGCGATGCGTCCCCCTGGCACTGCCACGCGGTTAAGATGCACATCCTACTCTGCTGTCTCTCCCTCTCACTGCCCCTCCGGTTCCCCTTCGCAGCCTCTTACCTTTAACCCCGGCAGCAGGCAGACTGTGACCTCCCCCTCGGTGCGGGGGGTAGTGCGGCGGGCCGATCCCCCCGTCGGGCGAGCGTGACGATTTGGGAGGAGTGTGTCGACCCCCTCCTCCTCCTAAGGTGCTGTTGGTTGCCCCTGGCGACTGGCAGCCCGGCGTCTTCATCACGCGCTGTACATGCTCATCCAAAATAGATTCCGGGTCGTCGTCATGGGAATCCTCCATGGCAACCAGGCCGCCGTAAGTGGCGACTGTCGCCGAGTTAGCAGTGGTCTCTGAATAACGGGCGCCGTAGAGAGGTGGAAACGATGAGGGGAGGGGGAGTGGTATGCTATGAGAAGACATGGAGGTTGTCACGGAGATGTCAGCATCGTCCCCCTCTTCTTCCTGTTGTGAGGAAGGAAACAGATGTTTTATTGGTAACTTGACACGCACTTGTAAATGTAAAAAAATATGGTTAATAAATATGAATCAGTCATGATCCGGCTCAGTACAAATCTTGTACACACGTGTATTTAATAAGATATTGTTTGATTGATTGTTACCGAGATAAATGTGACAATTAATTAAAATTGATTTTAGGTGATATATCGGCTCGCCCTGTAATTGGTGCACATACCCATGTTCCTCAATATATATAATACAGTTCTCATATCAACGTGAATTTTTGTATTGCGATCTCATTGCATCACGAGGAGGACACGTGCGGTCGTGAACTCACCAGTCGTACTCTCTTCAGCCTTTCTTCGAGTCTTTCCTGAGCCTCTCGCTCTCTGAGAACCGTCTCCAGCCTGCTGATCAGCTCTGCTGCAAACCTCTCAGGCTCTACGTGGATGTCCTTTGGCATGCGGTACGTGCGCTGCGTACAGACACGAGCACAAAAAAATTACATGCCGTGGATTCCTATAGAAAGCGGCGGCTAAAAATTCGGATGCCGAATTTGTAAATGTAAATTATCAGGTGGGAAATAAATGTTATAATGAGTCGAAAAGAGCAGCTGTGAAGAGATTTGAAACAGCAAAAGAGAGACTAATTCCAACAAAGAAAAAGAATGAAAGCACATTATTGTATGTTTAACCCACTATATTAACATTAAAATTAGACAAAATGCAAATTATACTTTTGTAAATTCCTTATTTCTATGAGACACATGTAGACAAATATGCTTACATCACAAGCTGCTCTACTTAAAAGGTGAATGTCATTAAATATTCCAGGAATATTGCATTAATATTCTCATATTCCAGTTTAGGCAGCTAGTTGTTTGCTTTATTCGTATTTATACCGTCTATCAGCTCTTCCATGTTGTTTTATGTCATATTTGAATTTGTGCATACCATCCAAGATACTGGACTTGTGCAAGGTTAAGTTTAAAAATGACTTGATTAAAAGGTATTACGTAATTTGCTATAGAAACATTAACAGTATCATTGCTAAGTGACCTATTAATTATAACAACGTGGCGCCGTACTTTGCGAAACATTCTTGTGTCACAGGTTAATCCTCCCTCAGCTATCTGTTGTTATCTGTTACAGTAATAAAGCTGGGACAGCATGAAGACATTGTCATTAATATTTGATTAAGGTCATCAGGTTTTATGCTGCCTTTACTGCTGTGTGATTACAGCCGTCTGTGCTGACGTGAGGATAAAAGAGCGTCTGAGTGTCTGTATAACTCACAGGTATATGAGGTAGGGGCACACGTCCATTAGCTTTGGCACTTTCATGCATCTCTTTGCGATGCTGCTTCCGATATCTGTATGGAGGAATACCATCTCTGCAAACACAGACACACAATCAATCAAACATCTTAACAACTTGTTAATTAACACTTAAGGTGTAGCATTTAGTAACTGAATTAATAAAAGGAGAGATTTAAGTGATGAAGTACGTCTGCGTTCACTTACACACTGCTGTCGGTCAGCGATAGTGTGTCTGCATCACTCGACATGCTCTGTTGCTCGCTGTCGTTGGCGCTGGTCGCTGGAGCGCGAGCGTAGCCCATGTTAGCGTAGTAGGGGTTTACCGGCTCTCTCCAAGGTCTGAGGATGAGGAGAGACATCGTGGTTAATGCGCTCATATTAAAAACGTGGGGTTATGCTCTCACAGACGAGGCTCAACGTATAGCTAGAGGAGTAATCCATGAGTTTTCGCAGGGTTTTCCATGACAATGACGGGGAATCGCTATCACCAGGAGATCTATAATTACGTTTCTTCAATACTCCAATATCATTTACATCATTTCCACACATTTTTTTAGGTTTTTAAAGAACATAGTAACGAGGAAAATTTTAATTTAATTCAGAAAACAAATATTTTTAAGTGTAACAACTGAAACCATTGTTCAAGCTGACAAAAAAACAAGGGTTTAAGTAAAGAAACAGACTTTTTCCCGTCATGAAAAGAGTTTTGTTCTGTTTGACACAGTACATGAATAGGAAAAAAAACAAATTAAACTAAAAAGCAACGGATATTAGCAGATTTGGAAATGAAGCAGTGCTTTTAATACCGCTGCCTTTGCACCAAACATCATTATTACAGTTTATTGGGTAAACTCTCCTGGTGTACGCTAGACATGATGGCATCAATATATATTTTTTAACTGAGGGAAAAACACCCCTATTCTAGTGAGGTGCTGGCCTGCAGGCGACAACTATATATCAACTAATAAAGAAGGAATTTCAGATGACAGCCTTCCTTCAGGTTAAAACAACAGGGAGGATATTAGTATCATTAGCAATATTGACATAAATGACCATGGAAATGATTCATTACTGAATACTGGAAAATATTTATGCGTCTTAACAGAAAATATTGTAAACTTTAAGACATCACCGCGTCTAGGGCTGCAACTAACGACAGTTTTCATTATCAATTAATCTGTCAACTATTTTGTCAATTAAATCAATTTGTCGTTTGGTCTATGAAATGTCAGAAAATTATGAAAAATGTCGATCACTCTTTCCAAAAGCCCAAAATACAACTTCAAATGTCTTGTTTTGTCTTAATCAACAGTCCCCAACCCAACGATATTCAGTTTATTATGTTAGAGGACTGAAGGAAACTAGAAAACGTTCACATTTAAGGAGCTGGAACCAGAGATATTTTGTTTTTTCTTTTAAAAAACGATGAATCGATTATCAAAATAGTTGGTGATTCATTTTCTGATAATCACTGCAGCTCTAACTGTGTCCTTTATGAGAGCGACAACCACACACACACACACACACACACACACACACACACACACACACACCTGTACTCCCTGCTGTCCTGCCTCCTCCGGCTGGTTGTAGCTCTCTGCGGCGCCGTTTGCATCAGCAGGCTGTGAGTCAGCCGACCAGCTGGTGTGTCTCCACACTCCTCCTCATCTTTCTCTTCCTCCACTTCCCTCGGTCCTCCTCCACACCTAAGATCAGATATGAATTAGACGTGTTATTCAAACATCAGATAGACTCTCTTTCTGGTTTTTCACTTTGCATTGCGAACTGACCAGTTGAGAAAGCTTACAGTTTAATCATTCTAGATGACTTTTACTCTCTTCATATATAAACATTTGTATAAATTCAGTACTGTAAGTTACAAGCCAGTAATTGATGTCATTGTTTTCAGCACAACACAGGCTATTTGAATATGTTTGCTGCAGTGATATCACACGACATAATGAACAGTTATTAGATGAAGAAGTCAAAAGAAAAAGTAAAACGGAATTTGAATTTTTCAACATTTTATCCATTTCCTATAAAAACAAACTATGTGCAAATGATAACAATCTTCACATTTGTAGCCCAAGGCCTTAAGTAAAAAAAACACAAGAAAAATTAAGTCTCACTTGCACAGAAAAAAGTACTATTAACATTTTTATCACAACTGTCCATATTCGTTTCTGGGTAATTTAACAAACAACTATGTGTGTGTCTTCACATTTGTAGACCAAGACCTCAGATGAAAACCAAGCAGAACAAATTCAAGCAGGTAGCTCCTGGTCTGAAAAGTGAAGCCATCGCGTAAGTGCCTCAAACCTGCATTCTTTCTAATGGCCATCAGGGGGCGACTCCACTGGTTGCAAAAAAAAAAAAAAGTCCAGTTGTTTGAAGTCCATGACTAAACGGCCTCCCTTCTAACTTGATTTATTACCTCAATAAACACTTTCCTAATGAGTTTATGGCCTCTATCAAAGCGGCATGAGGTTTAGTCTGTAAATTATGGCATGAAATAGATGATAAGGCAGAGTATAACCCCAGATTCATGGAGTGTAGGCGTAGCTGCGGCTCTTTCATAGTGTGTTTTCAGTTCATGAAAGTTAACTGTAACATTTAGGTTGCCTAAAAAAGTCTTGTTCAGCGTTTGGTTGTGATAAAAGACCCTCTAAGGAGTCGGCTGTTCAGTTTTTCCAGTAAGTACATTTTGTTTTAATGGTTTTAGGCATTTTGTTTTTGCTAGCGAAAATTAGCATTTGCATTAGCATTATCACAGTTAACCATAGACTGTAAATGCACCGTGCTAACCAAGCTAGCAGCTATGGCTAGCTCCACCCTTTCGTCCGAACACGGCCACTTCTGGCTCCAAATATCAAAGATGGCGACGACCAAATCCAAGATGGCGACAGTCAAATCACTAAACTCGAGGCTTCAAAACGGCAGTCCACAAACCAACGGGTGACGTCACGGTGACAACATCCATATATATATATATATATATATTTTTTTTTTTTTACAGTCTATGAGAAAAAGTGAACTATTTACATTTTTAGCAAACTGTCAATATTTGTTTCTTGGTGTGTTTTTATATTTTTTGCTTTTTTTTTTTTTTTTTTTTAAATGGAAAATCGTCATTTTTGCCTGCCACGCCACTTCTACCGAGCTGATCTTGCCGTTCCCCAATTTATGTTAATTAATAAAACATTTCACACATTTCACCATATGCGTAATTTGCACATGCTCCAAGGGTCAAAGTGCATGTGGAGGTAGAAACATGTCTTTATGTAGCTCAGTACACTTCAGATAACTACTGCGACACATTATTCACTCTCTGAAGGTCGCTTCTGTGTTTCAGTAGATTTCTAAATGCTCAGGACAAAGCAGAGACCCCTACAATCACATTTGTAAAATCGGCGATACGCCATTTTGCAACAGTCACTGGTTCAGTTCTTTGCGCACAGTTCACCACCCAATAACACAAATTGTGATTGGACAAGAGAGAGTCAACATGGCTGCCAGTGATGTCATTCCCCAAAACAGTAAAGAGTTATTTCTACAGTCAATATTAGATAAATAAGTACATATAATTATTATAATTTTTCGAAAGTGTCTAAAAACAACAGTGTTTTCTTGATGGATTATAAGAACCAGTGACGGCTCATAACGGCTTTTTAAAGTAAGTATTATTATAGTATATATAGTATTATAGTACTTTTACATAGTCTACGTTGTTGACCCCAGAGGGTTAACGGTTCGAATCAAAGTCTCAAGCTTATCTTACCTCCACTCCTCATCCTCAGCGAGCGTGGGTAAGTACCCCGGCACAGGCTTGGCTGGACCCGATGAAGGACTCTGATCACTGGGGTTAGGCTTCGGGCTCTCTCCTCCTGTCCGTGTGAACTCCAGGTACAGATCCGACTTGAGGAACAAAGGGTAGGTGTTCTCCTCCATCATGGCCTGGATCTCTGTCTGGGCCTGGAGCACACGAACACAGGGGTCACATACTGGGACTCAAGAGTCGGTGCAATACTCAGTGATGCCTAAAAATGTCACCATCGTTTTAATTACTTTATAAAGCGCAACACGTCATACTTCCCCCTCGACTTGGGCTGAACACACTTTCAGCACTGCTTCGCTTTTTCACGCAATACCCGTTCCAGACCGACACAATGACACGGAATAAAACCTGCATTTATGTAACAAACTACCCAGCTAATCTAATACTCCGTCAAGACTGACAGAGAGGTGTGTTGAGAGCAAGAATTTCATTAGGGATGGAAAAGCAAGAAAGCAAGAGAGGCCGTACGAGTGGAAGAGCGACGGAGAGAGAGAGTTGGAAAGGTTGGCTGCGAGAGAACAAAAACTTTTTCATCTGGTAATTATGTAATGTCATTGTGTGTCATTTTGTTGTTTAGCAGTGATCGAGTGTGGACTCGAGTCTCGGTGAACAACACATTAATCTGTGACGGCAGCCTCGTATGAATGTGATCTGAACACGCATTCAATAGACCCACATCATATCAAGAAAAGAGGAAAAAAAAAAAACGGAGATAAAAACAGTGGAAGAGATAACAGGAAAATGAGGGTTCAGGTGAAAAACCCAAGAAATCATTGAATCTGTGATTTAATCTGTGATGCGTGCTGCACCCTTTCTTTAGATATTATTTTAATTTTTCTACAGGCCAACAGTCTGCGTACACTTTTTTTTTTTTGCCTACGCAGCTGATAACATGCTGGGATGTGCGTACGCTATCCTGAGGCATTGACAACAGGCTAACAGACCTTTACAGCCACGGGAGCTTGAACTGATATCTTCTGAAGTACTATAACAGCATTTCAACCACAGGAAGCTACACACAGCTATAATTTATGTCCCCAAAACATCCCTTCTAAAGAGGTGGAACTTTCTATTAGAGCTGCAATGACTATTCAATAGAAAATTAATTGGCAGTTATTTTGATAATCGATCAATTGTTTCAGTTATTTTTCGAGCAAACACTCTTTGTTTCCAGCTTCTCAAATGTTACAATTTGCTGTTTCTCTTTGTCACATGTGGCATTAAACTATTTTATATCTTTGTCACAAAAAACCAAACTGAAGACATCATTGTGCACTCTGAGAAATTGTGAACGCCATTGTTCACCATTTTTTAACATTTCATCAACTCGGCATAAAATAAAACAATCGTTAGTTGGAGCCTTACTTTCCATCCGGCCCAGAAACTATCAGGATGGAGTTTGCCATGCTGAATATTGAAGACTGGTCTCACACACACACACACACACACACACACACACACACACATACACACACACACAAACCTCAAGACTGCAACAGCTGATGTGTAACATTAATGCTGACTGCAAATGCTCCACACAAAACCATATAAAATGAATTCATATATCAGTAAACTCTCTATACTCCAAATCGAAACTGATTCGGCAAGTTCACAAACAGAAATACTCTCCACTGCCACTCAAGACCTGCTTATCAAATGGCAGCCGCACCAGATATCGCCATTTATGATGGCGGCAGACATGGCTGTCTGGTTCTTCAAATCAGGAAGTAAACATTGACCTACAACACAACTATGAATGTGGGCCAATAACACTTCTGCAACTGATTAAATCATGACACCTTTGGAAGTTACAGATGACTAAGTTATCAGTGTCAGTCTGCCCACAGTGCTGCTATCCAACCCAAATATGGTGACTGTTGGGTTTCAAACACCCATCAATTCAGTTTCAGTTGCTGTATCTCGGCTAGTTTGCCCAGCGATTGATGTTCAGTTGGCTGATACTTTAAAAATGAGTAAACTGAAATGGACTAAATACAGTCAGTGAGAAACTTATTTGACTCTCTGCTAGCCTGAGCAGTTCATCATCCATCACTATTATTTGAACATTTACAAACATTAAATCAATGTTTTAATCACCTGTTCAAACATGGCGGGGTCCGGATGCGGCCTCCCCACGCAGTCTCGGATGAAGCTCTTGGTGGCTGGTTTGATCTGCCTGGAGACAATCCCGCTTCCGTCTACGATGTACTTCCTGTAGATGGCCTTGGCCAGTTTTCCTCTCTTCTCCTGGCTGGTCTTCCTAAACCCCGAGCAGGCAAACCAGAAATCGAGAAGGTCCGCACACCCTTCCTGGCACAGGAAATTTCGAAACAGCTGGATGCCGTCCTGGTCGTCTAGGAGAGAGTGAAGTGACTCAGCCCACTTCAGGTAAGGTGGAGTTGGCGAAGCCGAGCCCTCGGGTTCATACCCCAAGTCCAGGTCCGGGCGACGCGGAGTCGCAGACGACGAGGAGGGCGTGTAACTCGATGGATCTCCCATTTTAGAGGACGACGATGACAGGGGAAAGCCAAGGGTTTGGGAAAGGGTGTTTGGACGGGTGCTGGCTGACTGGACCGGGGGGTCCACATCAGATCCCTCCTCACCAGGAACTGGGGGTCGCGGAGCATCCTCTGTGAAGTGGGCAGGGCCGCTCAGAGAGGCCACAACCCCGCCGCCGCCGCCACCCCTGTACCCAATCCCATGTAATTCTCTGACAACACTCATGTCTCTGATTGCTCAAGGCAGAGGTCAGACTTTCCCCTCTAGCAATGATTTTGCAGACAAACAATTCACCCTGTGATGGAAACAAGAAAAACAGTTAGAAGCAGCAATGGAAATAAACATTATTACTAAATGACACACACTGCTGATTCATCTCCTGGCCCCTTCACTGTCAGTCCATCACTACATAGCATTTTTAAGAAGCAGCATGAGATGATGAGCCGGATAGATACAAAGAAAAGAGCAGGAGATAAACAAGTGTGACTAATAATATCAGGAGATGAATGAGGTGAATCCTTCATAACGTAAAACACTAAAAACATTGCTAGCATGCTAACTTAACATGTTTAGTCAGATACTTGCTATTAGCAAGTTAAACTAGCGTCTACCTGAAAGCATTTTAAAACCGTGCACAAATATTTCAAAGCTTAAGTTCACCACTTGAGTTTTTGTCGTCAGTTTAACAGCTAGCTTTAAAGCTAGCGCTAACAGCTGTCAAAACAACGCTAAAACGTCGTGAGGCTGAACATCATTTCCCAAATAACCAACAAATGTTAACAAGCTAAGACAGCTAGCTAGCCTTGTAGCAATGCCACCACCAATGCCAGTGCTTTGAAGTGAGAATCTCATTCATCTTGGCCTGCAAAGACGGTGGGGGATGGGTACAGAAACAAACTCTACAACCACACAAGACGGGCCTGCGTGCAAAAAACACTTCAACACAGGCGCACTTTGTACATTTGTTTGTGCCCAGCTAACTCGGAACAGATGAAATGCACATTTTCGTACTGATTAACTTTAACAAATCAGCCGATCTGAGATCAAACAAAACAAGAAAGCGAGGGCACGTTTTCCACTCTACTGGCTGCAGCGCCAGCTAGCCTAGCTAGTTTTGGTTAGCGTTAATGTCCCGTGTTTTCCACTAAAGTGTCTCTCCTACCGTCTCTGGAAGCCCGTTCCCCGTAATCCGCTGCATTGGGGATACTGGCGAGAACTGTGTGCTCCAAAACGCAGCATATGGATAGCTTTCTTGTATTAAATATTAACGAAAATAACCCGTCGTCTTGCCCTTAACTCCCCATGGTGGCTGGTTTCAGAGCAATAATACAGAGCGAGAGAATACGTGCGTGCACGCCGCCGCCGTGCGGTGCGTGGTGCGTTTATAGAACCGCAACGCATAGAAGAGACGAACATAAAGTGTCTTTAAAGGATAGGTTCACAGATTTTCAAGTCTTTTTTTTTAAAACAACAGTCAGGTGCTCAAATAAACACTGAAACAAAGTTTTCTTGCTGTTATCATTCTTCTTAGATGATCCCTTCATAATGCACTTACAATGTAAATGATGGGGGACAAAATCCACAAGCCTCCTTCTGTGCAAAAATGTATTTAAAAGTTTATCTAAAGTTAATAGGAAGCTTTAGTTGTTAGAATTAGTCATATCAAGTAGATATCTTTCAACGTTACAGTCTTTCTAGTGCCAGAGTTCCTCTGTTTGTTACTATACTTCCACCGCAGCTCAACAGAAAAACACAAAGGGGGAATTTGATGCTAAAAAGACTGTAAGTATGGCAGATATCCACTTGATATGACTATCTCAGACTGCTGAAGCCTCATATAAGCTTCAGATAAACTTTAAAAAAAACAAACAAACAAAAAAAACTGCGTGTACACATGGTGGATTTTTCCCCCCATCACTTACATTGAAAGGTCTTTTAATAGCCAGTATGAACAGGAGGAATGATTACAGAGAGGAAAACCTCTATCACTGTTCATATGGACACCTGACTGTTTTAAACTTGAAAAACTGTGAACCTGTCCTTTAAGATCTCAGTTTACCAGTAAGTGGTAGAAGAAGTATTTTGATTATTTACTTACTTTACTTATTACAATGTACAAATATTATATTACAATAAAGAGTAATGTATTCAACATTTTACTCAAGTATTATCAAATAATGTATATATTACACTGTTGGATTATTATTACTGATGCATCAACATTTAAACAGCATTTTAATTTTGCAGCTGGTTGCAATGGAGCTAATTTTACCTATTGTATATACTGTTGGGTGGTTTAATTTACTGTATGACAATGCATCGTCCTTTTTTTCTCATTATAGGTTTTAAAACGTTTTTATATGCCAAGTAACTAGTAACTATAGCTGTAAATTAAAATATAAACAGTTTAAAATTAAAATATTCAGGTGAGTTACAAGTACCCCAGAAAAGTACTTAAATGCAGTAGTTGTGTAAATGTACTTGGTTACTTTTCACCACTGCAGCTAACTATAATAAAGTAACAAATATCGACAGTATCGCTATAAAGGCAGTACTGGCGCAGGCTGTGATGTGTAAATATTAATTAAATAGTTTTAATACTCAGGAAATTATATCTAACACTGCTGGCCAACAACAATCCTGTGAAGCCCACGCCTAAAACTGCTTACTTCCACTAGCATGAATCTAAGTTCCTATATTAGCTCTATGCAGTGCAGAGTAGTGGATGAAGTATTCAGATTATTTACTTAAACAAAAGTAGCAATACTACAATGTAAAAATACTCAATTATAAGTAAAGTCCTGCATTCAAAATTGTACTTAAGTAAAAGTACAGAAGTATTAGAAACAACTTTCACTTAAAGTATTTACAATAAAAGTACCCATTAGGCAAAATGGCACCTGCAAGTATTATATTATTATATAATTATAATATTGCATTACAATTACTGATGGATTAATGTGTAAGAAGTCTTTAAAGTTGTAGTTGTCAAGATGGATATAATATTCACTATAACTAATTGATTAGACGATCGACAGAAAAATAAGTGGCAACTATTTTATTATCAATAAATTATAGAAAAGCCAAATATTCCCAAGTTTCCAAATTATGAGGATTTGCTGCTTTTCTTTGTCTTATTTGATAGAAAATGGAGAGTATTTAGATTTTGGAGGTTTAGTCGGACAAAAAAAAGCAATACAATGGGAAATAATAATTTTTAAAAAAAGTTATTTAATATAGCACTGTATAATCTGAAAGGTAACTTGTAGCTGTCGGATAAATGTAATGGAGTAAAAAGTACCACATTTGCTTCTGAAATGAATAGTGGAGCAGAAGTATAAAGTAGCATAAAAAGTACCTTAGAATTGTACTTGAGTGCAGAACTTGAGTAAATGTACTTAGTTACTTTCCACCATTGCCAGGACATTAGATACAGTTACTATCAAATAGATTTCGCAGAGCATCCCGGTTCTATCTGTCGCGGTTCTATGTCGGTTTAGCGAAATTACGCCCAGCAGCGCCCCTACAGACCCCAACACGTCACTACACAATGGTCATCATAAAATGAATTGCAGTGGGAGCGACATCCCTTTAGACTCTGATTAATAGTTATTACATGGTTTATGACACGCTGTTAGTACAACACATTGTCATGAAAGTTGAGAAGCAGAATGTATTGAAATAATAATAATAAAAAAATACATATATAAAAAAACAGCGGGGCACAAGCAAGACTCAGACAGATGATCAACACCACAGACAACCTGCTCAGGTCTGTTCACTTTGCTCCAGGCAATCAGCCGAGACAAATCTGAGGCAACCCACATGTCCTAGTGAGAAACACTGACAAAAAAAGAGAGAAAAAAGTCGACTCACCTCGGATTTCTCAACTCTGACCAGATGTTCAGTTAACGGAGCTCATCTTCTCATCTGACAGAGTGACTGACCGGACACCGCCGCCGCCACCTGAGCATCCTGCGTGTCACCCGCCTCTGCCGGGCTGTCAGTCAGCCAGGAGCACCGAGCTTTCACCGGTTTGTGTGTGAGAGTGTGTGTAAGGGTGTGTGTGTGTGAGAGGGAGGGAGAGAGACGGACAGACAGAGAGAGAGAGAAGGAAGGAGAGAGCGAGAGATTAGACTATTGTTAACAATCATTTATTTCCTCTCAGTAATACCAATAGATCCCCTAAAAAACACACATGTGAAATACATATTTTCACATGTAAAACATACAGTTAAGTGTCTGAAAACCACGTAAATGTTTATTACATATGAAATCTACAAAAACACAGGTGCTTATGTGAACTCACCACATTTGAAATGCCCTTTTACAAATGTATAGCATGTGAAATTTTCACAGGTGATCTTACATTTCACATGTGCTTGTATGTGATTCACATGAAAGGGTGTTCAAGATGAGATAAATATGTGAAATGTGTCTTAAATGTGATAAATTCTCACACACTCTTTTTTTCTTTTTTGGTAAAATCTTTTGGTAGAAATAAAAATACTACTAAGAATTGAGGAAACAATCTCACTAAAATGGTCAATTCAATCGCTGTTTCTGTAGCTTTCAGTACTGTCATATGGTCTTCATTAGTACATAGGGTTGCCCAGCTGTTATGGAATTGCAGATGTTTAAATTTTCATTTTTTTGTGAGCATTTTAAGGATTCTTTGTCCATGTTGGCATAAAAAAAAATCTCTGGAGCTCAGAACTGTTTGGTGCTCCTAAATTGACCTTGTGGTGAAATTAGTTTCAATGTTTTCAGTTTGCTGTTTACAAGAATGAATTTAGAACCTCAAATGACATATTGAAAGAAATTCATATGGCTCTTTAATGTAATAAAAAACAAATTTTTTATGTATATAATATAATAAAAACGCAGGCAACACTCTCAAGAAGCTGGAAATTAGAGCAACAGACTTGAATTGACGACATCACCAGGAAACACACTGAGGAATTTGTGCATTGACAGTTAAATTGTGAGTTTGTTTACTTGTTTGGAGGTTGCATCCAAATTGTTTTGAGTTATGAAGCGTGAAAATATTCTAGTAGAATCAACATGGGATTCAGGATCTGTCTCAAGATGACAAAGTCACTACGGTCAGTCTCTGCTGTTCAGTTTATTATTATAGAAATAAGCAATGACAGTAATGATTTAAGGATGAAATAATAAAATTTGGATGAAAAGACCTGCATACCAAACTGGCAACACACCTAGGATTAAGAGTGGTTTCACATAGCTGTTTACCATGCCTCCTGTCAGTCGGACTAGCTGTCCCACATGGAGGTAGCAGGGTCTGGTGGTTCAGGTGAGGTCCAGACACCTGTCCTTGTCTTTGTCCACTCCTGGACAGACTGCTGCTCCATGACAACGTGAACCTGGGCTACAGAAAAAAAGAAAAAACAGCATTAAGAAACAGTCATATTTGACATCTTATCAGTGTCACATATGTGCTGTAGCTCTCATATGTATGACTCAGATTCTTTCTTTTTAACAATTGATTAAAAACCTGCCTCAGAGAAGTAATTATATACAATTAGAGCAGAACCATTCAAGTATAATACTGATATTATGATATTTAAAGATATATTATCTGGTATTTTAGTCTTTATAATATCATAATATAGCTTGAGTTAGTGCTCTGCAGGTCTCAAAGGCTTCTTTAGGCTCAAGGGATATTTCTGGAGAAACTTGACTGTTCAACATGACCTAAAGGCACAATAAATGCCGCTAATTGTTTGATAATTTCCCCATCTCTGTCAGAATTTACCTCTGTGTTCATATATTTTGAAACCACCAATAATAATCTCCAAATATCATCTTATATTGATGTTTGTTTTTAGAGATATTGAGGATTGCGGTTTATTGCCCACGTTTATGTATACAATATGACCTCAAAAAATCTATTTAGCCTCATTATAATCTAGATCTTTAAAATAATTTAGATGTCTTTAAACAGATAATCAGTGTGAAATCATTCAATAGGAGATCTAGAGAAGTTTTTCGGAGGGCAGTAATGAAGACAGGCAAGACTGTTTGAGAACATGATGATGACATGTTTGACAGTGTGTATGATTGGCAGACTTTACAGCTTCGTTATGGAAATGTATTCACATCACTTTGGTATACACACACACACACACACACACACACACACACACACACACACACACACACACATACATATTGCACATGTTCCTGCTGCAACAGGCTGGTGTTGTTATTGTTGCTGCATTGCCCCCAGAGACAATGAGGAGAGAGGAGAGGGAGACAAAGACAGAATACTGAGGAAGATGAACTTGACCTTTATGATGTCTTGGTGAGGAGGGGTTGGGGGCATGTTGGTACTTATGAATCTATAATGAACCTTGACTATGTGTGTGTGTGTGTGTGTGTGTGTGTGTTGTAGAGGTCTGAGCTCTTAGCTGAAGAAAGGTCATCACACAGGGGGGCACTAATACACCTGGTCCTCGTGCTCCCTCTCTCTTTCTCCCTCTATCTATCTATCTATCTATCTATCTATCTATCTATCTATCTATAATATATAAAACCTATAATGAGAAAAAAAGGACAATGCATCAGTCATACTGTAAATTAAACCACCCAACAGTATATACAATAGGTAAAATTAGCTCCATTGCAACCGGCTGCAAAATTAAAATGCTGTTTAAATGTTGATGCATCAGTAATAATAATCCAACAGTGTAATATATACATCTTTTGATAATACTTGAGTAAAATGTTGAATGCATTACTCTTTATTGTAATGGAATATTTGTACATTGTAATAAGTAAAGTAAGTAAATAATCAAAATACTTCTACTACCAATTACTGGTAAACTGAGATCTTAAACGATGGGTTCACAGTTTTTCAAGACTGTCTTAAAACAGTCAGATGTCCATATGAACACTGAACAATGTTTTCCTCACTGTAATCATTCCTCCAGTTCATACTGGCTATTAAAAGATCCCCTTCAAATGTGTTTTCAATGTAAGTGATGGGGGCCAAAATCCACAGTGTGTCCACACAGTCATTTAGTGCAAAAATGTATTTTAAAGTTGATGTGAAGTTTATATGAGGCTTCAGCAGTCTGAGTCAGTCACATCAAGTGGATATCTGACACATTTACAATATTTTTAGCATCAAATTCCCTCTTTGTTTCCTCAGACAATGTTTCCCTGTTGAGCTGCGGTGGAAGTATAGAAACAAAAAGAGGGACTTTGGCTCTAAAAATACTGTAACATTGAAAGATATCTACTTGATTTTACTAGTTTGGACGACTGCAGCTTCATATTTGCCTCAGATAAACTTTTAAATACATTTTTGCACAGAAGGAGGACTGTGGACTTTGGCCTCCATCACTTACATTGTAAGTGCATTATGAAGTGGTCAGTATGAACAGGATGAATGATTCAAGCAAGAAAAACCTGTTTCAATGTTTATTTGGGCACCTAACTGTTGTTTTAAGACAGACTTGGAAAACTGAGAACCCTTCCTTTAATTCCACCTAAGTCATCTTGTACATGTGCTTCCTTTGACAATGACTCATTTCTAGATAAGAAGAAAAGCATCATGTAAGATTTCTGAATTCCCAGATTTATTTTACAAGTGAATGCACAAGGTGTAATTTCCTTCCTTTTGATTTAAACCAGAGGTTTAAAAACGTAGGTGAGCAGCAGGCACATTTAAACAAGTGAGGCTAAAGGCACCTCGATGCTTTGAGCTAAATGCTAGCATTAGCATGCTAACATTTGGTGCTAGATGAAGAGTTAAGAGATCACCAAAGTTGTTACAATTTATCCCAAGGGAAACATGGTGGTCTGCACCAAATTTTATGGCAGTCCACTCAATAGTTGTCGAGACATTTCACCCTGAACCAAAAACGTCAACGTGCTGGTGGCGCTAGAGGAAAGGTCAGAGGATCACTAAAGTCATTATGATTCATCCTCTGGACACGAATATCATGAATATGAACATGAATATCTGTCCCCAATTTAATTTGTTGAGATATTTCAGTCAGTCACCCACAGACAGACTGACCTTGCATTACTACAGGAATGACTAAAAATTAATATTCAGTATGCGTTAAATTAGATTGTTCCCGTATGCAGCATTACTTCACATTTAACAGCTTGTGATATCATGTTTGTTTTAGGGTTGTTCAGCATATGACCAAATGAGACAATATGAATTTGTCAGCCATCAGATTATCCTTAAATTTGCCACACCGTTTATACCAAAGTGTGTGTCCCTTTAATAATTCTGGTTGTTTTAGCCTGTAGGCCTTTTTCACAGCACACATTTTGACTTGTCATGGCAGCAAAAGCACACGTGTTACTAATCACATTAACGATGCCTCAGTTCTATTCAAGTGTCCCAGTAAGCCATGACAGTGTGACAGTGAGCCAGAATACACAACACCTGGACCCTGAAACTGGAGCAGCTAAATGGGATTCAGCCATAATTAAATTTATTATTTACACCTGTGCTTTTCCTACTGTGACATATCAAATTGTCGTCTGTGAAAAAACCTTATTGTGGGCAACAGTCAATGAACAGGATTGTTTTGTGGCAGTATTAGATTTAAAAATATGATGAAATACCTTTATTATTCAAGTATTTTAATCACTTAATTAACCAAAACATACATCCTGTCTGCTAATTTTACCCATAAACAGTTTCTTAATTTAATTTCTTAATTAACTATGATAACTATGATTATATTTAATATTTGGCATTTCATGTGTCACATTTAGGAGACTGCGTGGGTTGTGTAGCACTATGTACAATGCAACTGGGACTGGTTAATTACAATGTCATTGATAAATGAGCAGTCTATGAGACAGCTTCCCGGATCAACTGATGACTCTTGCAAGTTAGTTTGAACTGTTTGTACAGTCTCAGTAAAAGGACAAAGAGCTCCATGAATTACTCTTTGACCACTGTCAAGTATGTGATAAAAACAACCATTTCCAGTTAAGATAAAAGTGGATTATTAATTCTTAAATTGAGCCAGCCCCCTTAGACTACAGAGATGGGGCTTTTTGTCAGTGTGCTGGTCCAGCTCAGGGGTCCCTTTGTTCCAGCTGCCACAGCAGATTTAGGCGTCTGTACGGAGGCCTGTCAGAAACAGGCTTATCTCTTGGGGGCCTCCCAGCACAAAGACCCATTTAGATGCTCACAGAGAGTGAAATCTTCATTATATACCCCTTGAAAGAGAAACAGACCTCTGCTCTTTAAGAAAATTAATTGGAGACAAGTATTTTGTTTGCTTGCACTAAAAGCTCCCAAACAAAGGATAAGGAGGATCATGTACAGTGGACACTTTTATTACGTTCGACATCATGTATAGTGAGAAGGGTGATATCAACATTTTAGGTTGGATTGTGCTCCTGTTTTCTATAAATTGTGAGATAAACATTGACAAAGATCTATGAGGAACCCTAAAAGTAGAAGCATATGTCTCTATTTTAGTCTTAATCATACAATTTCCGCAGTTTTTTTCTTTTTCTTAAAATACTCTAAGTTACACAAGAGAACTAGACAATATGTGAAATAAAGCATCGATATCAAGGCCATGCAATTATACATCCATCTATCTCCCTATGATCCATCCATCCATCCATCCACCTATCCATCCATCTGCTGGCCTTTCCCAGCCATGCCTCTAGTACGAGTGTCAGTATATCTGCCATGGCGTCCTGCTGATGTGTATTGTGATGGGGTTGAATACTCCAGCTACCAATATGGCCTGCACCAATACTGGATTAGCCACAGTGGATTAGCTGGCTGCCCTCCTGCTGCTTATTCAAATATTGTTTCACGTATTGTCATCATTGGGGCAGAGCTGTGGCCCAGTAGCCTGCAAGCTACAGAAAATTCTCAAAGAAAACCAGAAAAAAATGTCTTTGCATCCATTTCCCCACAAAAGACGCCTGATTTCATTTTTCAGCGAATGTGGATTTTGGACCACTGAGGGTCGGGAGAAAACATCGATGGGTTCAGAGAGCGCCTGCATCCCTGGTGCAGGGAGAAAAAGGAGGATGGAAAGATGATGGAAAGCAAAACCCAACCAAGGCCAAAATCAGACATGAAAGCGTGCCTTGATCTTTGATACATGGTGTTCTTCTTTTTTTCTCCTCTCTCCCTTTCTCTCTTTCACCCTCACACATACACTTGGGAGTCAAGGCAATTGATGTGCTGCCTTTGATGGCAAAGAGAGGCCTATATTAACAGCCAAAAGACCATGATGAAAGGGCTGAAAAAAGAAAGAAAATGGGTAGAAAATGTGTTATTAGAAAGAATGGCAACTCATGTTAAATCCTTGGGATGGAGTGATGGTAACCAGACATCGGGGCGTTGAGGGTTTGATGGTTTAACGGCAGCGGAGGAAAGGCTAAGGTAGACGGAGAGCTTACCGTGCTAGCCCGGCGGTAGTGGTGGCTGAGGTTGGCTTGGTGGTTCCAGTATGTCATGCTGGTGGTCATCTTATTAGAATGAGGGGAATGAATGCACTTGCTGCACAGCCAGGGTTCCTCCTGGTGATTCGGAGGTCTGGACGCCAGTGGACGTCCCATAGCAGAAGCAGTCGCCATCTTTGTCCCGTTGTTGTCTTGGATATCCTCTCCAGCGTCTTCATCCCTCCCTCTCTCCTTTGATCAGGCCTCCCTCCCTTGCTCTCTGCCGTATGACATCATCACGCAGCGGTATCGACAAGCATCAAAGAACCTCTGGGCAAGACTGAGTATCTGTCGGTCTGTGCATTTGAAAGGGGTGTAAATATGGAGCATAAAGAGTGCTGTAACCCCCCCCCCCCCAAGCTCCCCGCATCCACTGTTCTCCTCTCCCTGCAGATGGATGGTTTATTAGGCCAATACAAAACTATACACACACAAGCACACACCCACACCACCCATCTCTCAGACGGGTGTATCCCGAGGCCCCCTGCTGTGCCTGCAGCGTTTGATGATGTGTTCAACAGCTTCATTCATCCCAAAGCTTGGTCCTTTTCGCCACCATTTTTTTCATCCTTCTTATCCATCTCTCCAAGCTGTTTCATCAAACACAAATGTGTCCTTAGTCAACTTTGTGGCTAAATGACAGTTAATTCCTTCTCAAACTGATCTGGTAACACTCCTCCTTGGCGATCGCCACCCCTCCTTCCTCCCACTTTGACTCTCATCCCCTGCTCTTTCTCTCTTACCTCTTACAGCTGGTCAGTACCATTCCCAATCCTGTTAGAGTTGTATGTCCTCTTAAGGAGCCCTTCTGTCTGTCTGTCATCTGGCTGAAAATCACATATACATGTTTCACTGTCACACTCTCAATCCTCTGCGGCAGCTGTTATCCAATCCAATGAGATCTTCTCCTAAAACACACACAGTTAACAACAGAATTAGTTTAATTTGACCAACATGTACCAGCAAATGTAATAAAGACAATAAACTCTTTGCTACTATCCACATATCTTTGACTTACATTTGATTTGCATTTAACAAACAGTATACCTATATTGAACAGTATATTGACCTACAAAGGCAAATAGAAGTAACTACAGAAACAAGGAAAATGGTTTAAAATTTTCAGGCCAGAAAAACTGTGTACAAGATATAAAAGGCTGTAATGCCTTCATTTGATGTGTTTTAAGACTTACTTTACCTCACCAAATCACATCAATCCCACAAGAGATAAAAGCTGAGTTACTGCTCTTATTAGATTAGCTAATTATGTTTTAGCCAAACTAGTTGAGTAGTTTTGTCCTTCATCATGACTTGCTTTAGCTATCAAGTCATGATGAAGGAAAAAACTGCCTCATTTAACTATGTGAGATAACAAAATAAATTACCAAGATGTCAGTTTATAAAACGTGATATTTTTAATTTTTAATATTACAAAGAGAACTTGGAAACAAATTTTGCTAAGGCTAGCAGTATGAATCTCCCAAGCTAGCTTTCATTTGATATAACGTTAGCTCTTTTGTTTTGCTGTTTAGTCTCTTTGTGTGGTTTGGTTTTTAGCTTATAGTTACATGCTGTTTATACATAAATTATACATTTTTATGGCATTATCATTTTTTTATATGGTAAAACAAAAGTCAGATTCTGGTCTTAACATTAACTCAAAAGTTATATAACTAAGCTAGTTATTGGGTTTTTGCTTTGTAGGGCAGCTTACTTCAAATTTACTTCAAACTAATTTAGGTATAGATGGGTTTAGAAAAATGTTGCCTTTAGAAATGTGATTTTTATAACAATTACAATTCCAATTACGTGTTAGGAGTATTGGTGCCATTTTATTACAAATATCTTTATGTGTTCATACATCTATGGTAGTATGGTAGGTTAGCAGCAGTCTCACTGGTGAAATTGGGCTTTGGTCTAGTTCTTTTTATCTCTTCAGACATATTAACACTTATAAAAATACTCTGCTTGGAACAATATTGCGTGTCTGATTTGTTTTGTTTTTTTCCACAAAAAGAGTATAATTACCATGTTAAAATCTTACTCTTTCTCCCTCATTAAAAATTCCAGAGTCTATGAATATGCAAATATATTTCAAAAGTTTAACTACTTCAGAGGATGTCTCCTACTTCATTGATAAGTCCATTCTCAGTGTATGTGCACTGAAGGCTTCAAGTTTCTACATCACACTTGCGTGAGGGGAATATTGGACCAGGATTGGCCGACCCCTTAAAATTGGATTTTCAATGAGCACAGAGAAACTTTCTGCTTACGGCAGATGAATGTGAAAACAGCTTTCAAATATCAAACTCTACACATGACTTTAACCACTTAGCATCATTGGAAGGAAAAAAGAAAGAGAAGTTATCAAACACAGCTGATATCCCAGTTTTGTCTCCCATCCTTAGTCTCTTGTTCCTCTATTTTTCTCCAGGTTTCTATTCACATCTTTACTCTGCACGCTGCCCTCCTGCCTCTCTGCCCCCAAGTCCCCTCTCCTGTCTACCTAATTGTCAAGGTTATTGTTAACATTATGCTAAAATGTGTCTCTCTGCAGCCAAAGCCACCCAGTGATATGGAAAGCACCCTCACCAAGGATTATACCACTGATGAGAATGAGTGAATAAATGTGATTCTGTGTGGAAGAGAATAACTGTTCCTGAATTTGTTGTTCACTCGTGTTTTCTCCTCTCTCCATCCCACGATTCCTACAAAAACCAAGACCTCCCTTCTGCTTGTTTCTCTTCCTCTCCTGTCAAATTACATAAACAGTCATTTACATTCAAACAGCAACTTCATCCCAGGTATTAAGAAAACTAATTTCACAACATTAATAGCCCCCACTTAAAAATGCCCACTTATTTCCTCCACAAATTACTTCCCATAATCCTAATCAACTAAATCCGTCTGCTGATTGCCCCCTTTCTGCGGGGACAAATAGGAATGTTTGGGATCAATATGAGCACTCTTGGCCTACCTGTAGGATTGTTGGGGTAACGGCTAATAGCAACGAGCTGACAGGCTGTAGAGGGTTGATAAGCATTTCTCATTATTGAATCCCATTCACATAGCCAGCTTCCACACACACACACACACACACACACACACAAACACACACACACACACACACACACACACATGCACAGAATTTCTCATAGAAATAGATGTTCTCCAAAACATATTCCCATCATTGTAACAATGGATAAAAATAAATAAATAAACGAACTACTGGTGTGTGCATCTATTGACTAGGCATGTGTGTGACAAAAGAAACAGCATCTGGAAAGCTACAAACTGACACCTGCCTGGAGGGGACGGACAAAATAACAGAAAAGCCTTATTACACAACAGCTCTGCAAGCACAGTAAATACCCGTTTGGCAAAGCTCATAATCGCTTTTTGTTGCAGTTGTCAGACGTGTGGGGGCAACGCAATGGTCATTCTTGAGGCCATAATTTGTTGTCAAGCAAATAGTTTGTCAATGTTTATGTACTTGAAATCGTGGCTTTCCCTAATGCAGCTGTATTGTGTGGTTGGTCTTCTAGTAGTGGAAATAGTACTCAGATCCTTTTCTCAAGTAAAACTGTATTTGTTAGTGTTTTCTATATTCGGTTGTGTTTTCTATATTTGGTTGTGTTTTCTATATTTGGTAGTGTTTGCTATATTTGGTGTATTATCTATATTTGGTTGTGTTTTCTGTTCTTGGTTGTGTTTTCTGTTCTTGGTTGTTTTCTGTATTTGGTTGTGTTTTCTGTTCTTGGTTGTGTTATCTGTTCTTGGTTGTGTTATCTGTACTTGGTTGTGTTTTCTGTATTTGGTTGTGTTTTCTGTTCTTGGTTGTTTTCTGTATTTGGTTGTGTTTTCTGTTCTTGGTTGTGTTATCTGTACTTGGTTGTGTTTTCTGTATTCTGTTGTGTTTTCTGTAATTACAATACTCTTCTGTATTTAATTGTGTTGTCTGTATTTGGTTGTGTTTTCTATATTTGGTTGTGTTTTTGTATTTGGTTGTGTTTTCTGTATTTGGTGTATTATCTGTATTTGGTTGTGTTTTCTATATTTGGTTGTGTTTTTGTATTTGGTTGTGTTTTCTGTATTTGGTGTATTATCTGTATTTGGTTGTGTTTTCTATATTTGGTTGTGTTTTTGTATTTGGTTGTGTTTTCTGTATTTGGTGTATTATCTGTATTTGGTTGTGTTTTCTATATTTGGTTGTGTTTTTGTATTTGGTTGTGTTTTCTGTATTTGGTGTATTATCTGTATTTGGTTGTGTTTTCCGTACTTGTTTGTGTTTTCTGTATTTGTGTTTTCTGTATTTGCAGTACTTTTCTGTATTTGGTTGTGTTTTCTGTGTTTGGTTGTGTTTTCTGTGTTTGGTTGTGTTTTCTGTATTTGGTTGTGTTTTCTGTATTTGGTTGTGTTTTCTCTATTTGCAACGCTCTTCTGTATTTGGTTGTTTTCCCTCTTTGCAGAGCATGTGTTGTCAAATTTGTGAAGATGTTTTCTTCATTTGCTTGTGCTTTGTCTATTTGAATTAGTTTTTTTAACTTGCAGTGTGTTGACCTCTCAGGGCCACCGCACTTATTGTTTTTTTTCATTTTATTGAAGTGGGTTGGGTAAGGTAAGCGTGAAGGATGTAGATGTAGTCATGCAGGATTATGGATAGAGCACCCTCATGCTTTCGTCTCCATATCCCACACGTACATTTTTCTAGGCGACTACTGCATATCCTGTTAACTCCCACACTAGTATTCAAACATGCACCGTCTTACCCATTTTCCTCTGCATCCTGTCTTGTTTTGATATAGCTTATTGTTGGCTTATTTAGTATTTGTCATGTAATAATGAAATGCATCATTTTATTCTGCATTCCCTGTGTCCATCTGTTCTCTCTGTAATTTTAGTTGTCTGCAGGAGTGTCAAGTAGAAACAAAAACAGCACACATTGTTTTTAAGGACAGCATGAAGAGAGAACAGATGGACACAGGGGATGCAGAATAAAATGATGCATTTCATTATGACATGACAAATACTAAATAAGCACTATTTGTTACCTGTCTTGTTTTGATAAAGTTTAGTGTTGGCTTATTTAGTATTCCTCATGTTATAATGAAATGCATCATTTTATTCTGCATTCCCTGTGTCCATCTGTTCTCTCTTCATGATGTCCTTAAAAACAATGTGTGCCAGTTTTCATTACTACTTGACACTTCTGCAGACAACTAAAATTACAAGCTTTATAAGTGGGATTTTAAGGCAAGGTAAGGAAACATATTGGGATGCAAAGAGACAAGCTGCCTAGCTAATAAGCAATTAAAGGCCCTGAAAACAGATCAATGAGCACAATCAGCTCCTTACTTAGAGAGACTGGATCCTTCAATACACAAGAATTTCCACCAAAGATGGAACAGTTTTGGTTATTTAATATATCAGATTCCTCTATTTTTTGTGCTCTTCTCACTGGTTTGCAGTGGGCAGGCCTCTGTTGGACATATACCTTTATGCACCAATCATAATTAAGCAACATTTGAAGCTAAATGTGATGACAGTTGTGGGGTTGTGTGCTTCAGATTTCGGCAAACCACACCCACACAGTCCTGATGAAACAGATTAACAGAATTGTTGGGTAAAAACTCTTAATTTCTGATTAATAAATAATAACTAAGGATGTTTTTTTTCAAACTTTAGCTTTCATTGTTGCTTATTTAGTCATGAAAGTGTGGTGTTATAAAGCATTTTCAGGGGTTTTTGATGGTAATTTTAACTACATACATGTAAGCGAAAGTAGACCTGGAGTCCTTGAAAAGCTCCGAAGCTCAACAATTCAAGCCTCGCCATGTACATTCTGCACCGAGAGAGCAGGCTACAGTTGTGAGGGGGTTGAGGCCATTGTTCGGGTAAAGTGAGACAAATGAGACCCTGGAGAGCACTACTTAGCCACTCATAAAGGTCAGATATGGAGCCACACCAATGGATGCTAATCCTGACCCCGGGGACTGTGTGCACATGCGCCTGTGGATGCAATTGTTTCACAGGCCTGTGACATTTAAACCTGAATAAGCGTACAATCCTGTGTTGCAGAACAGTGTGTACGTGCTCGTATGCCTATTTGGCTGGAAAGCAGCAAGCTTTAGAGCCCACAGAGTTTTAATTAGAAATGGCCTTGGGGGTAATTAAAACATCAGAAGCATTTTTTAAAATTTAGACAACACCAAATGGTTGCTACTGTAAATATTCTCTTCATTTGTATTATGATGTTCCTGGATACATGTTTAAAGCTTCCCAAAAATGCTTTTTATAAAATGAACAGCAAATTTCAGTAACCTTCCTGTGCAGTAAATTATTTAAAAAAAAACAGTCATCTTAAAAATTTCCTATGTATCAGTAGGAAATTATGTTTTGATTACATCGACTATTTAAATGTAAGAATCTCACCTGACAGCAGAGACATCATTAAGATGCTGCCACTGTGTGATATCATTATGAGGCATCACTTTACATTAGCCATTATGTAGGCTAGTCACAGTCTAATTGGCATTGTTGGCATTGTACTAATAACACACTGGCATGCTGAAAACATTCAATCCTTCCCCCTTGTGTCGGAGCTATAAGCTTGTCAGCGGGTCACACTGATTGGGGCACCTGAGAGCCGGTGGCGACGCAATTTGTGAGTTTTAGCTGAATATGGTGGAGATAACGACTGGCGGGTCACAGCAACAGTTCAGCCCACGTGTAATGAGCAGAGAGGAATTCACAATTCAGTTAATGTGTATGTGTGTGTTGTGTGTATACGTGACAGAGAGATAAAGAACTGTATAGATTCTGTTTTGTAGTGCTTACACAGTATGCCGTCACTGTGTCTGAGACTCTGGTTATACTTTACCGATTTTACTTTAGAGAAAACAGATTTTCCTTCATTTAAACATTCAGTTTTGATGTGTCTACCTCAAAATCTATAAAGGCATGTTCTCCTGGTAATCTCCTCAATAGAAACCCATCAAACTCCAGAGACATTTGGATAAAACGCACAGTGGATTCACAGGAAACACACACAACAATTCTACAGAAATATGACCACATACTCTGGTTTAAACCTGTAAACTGAACTGATATAAATCTCATGCAAGATGTACATATACTTAATAAACAAAAAATGCATCTCTCATATTTGGTCATTTCTACTTCACATTGCTTTGTTTTTTTAATTTCTGTCTAAGAAGGAAACTGTCCAGTTATGTTCTCGAGTTCACAAAAATTTGATTAACAATGTAAGTTTACACAACATGAAACATTGAGAGATTACAACTATAAAATAAAAATAAACTAAATGAAGACCAATAGAGCTTTTTTCTGTTATGCTAAGAAATACATTAAAAATCACTACATGATATTATATTGTTGTAGGATACATCATGTATGAAATTGCTAATGATATGAAATCTTACTGTTTTTTTAATCACAAACATCTTTAAAACATTTATAAAATAAATGGTAATTTTTAACTAAGACAATGGATATTACTTTTATCAAAGATTCAGTGATAAATTAACAATTAGTGAACAAAAAACTCATACATGCCTCTACAAAATGAGGGATAAACCCCATCTTGTGGCGAAGAAAAGAACTGCCAATTCATGTATGGTGGTGGGAGGTAAAAACACTGTCAAACAAGACATTTCACTGCATGATGTGAAATGCAGAACCCCTACAAATGTAAAAAAAAGACATAATATGTGCATATTTTACTTCATTAATGGAGTTTGGACTCTTCTCCTCTTATATTTGCCTCCCATTGTTCCCATCACTGAAGCATAATGTGCCATGAAACGAGTGAAGGATATGTAGCAAAAATAGTCAAACACACAGGTATCTTTAATTCAGGGACTGCTTTAAGAAATAACAATTACAAAAACAGACAGTTACTAAATGTGGCGTACCACTTAACCTGAACAAAACTTTGATTTAACATGTCCAAAAAAAAAAAAAAAAGACACTGAATTTAAAAATTTAATTTTGCATTTTAAAAAACTGTTGGCAAAATATGATGAGGAATGGTGACATGTACAGTTCATTCAAAAATCACTGCTATTTGAAATGGACACCTCTATGAAGATGGTACCAATGTATCAGATTTCTTTATGAATATAAAAAAATACATTAAATTATATTAGATTCTTGTCTGACTCTTACCAACTTCATTATTTTGCCAAGTTGTGAAAAAAAAAAAATCATCTTTGCTTTGAACCTTCTGTTTAAAACAAAAGCACAACAATATAAAGCAACTTAAGATCATGTCTTAAAAATGTTTTAATCTAAGTCCAACTGACGATGTGTTTTTTCTAAATGTGACCTCTTATTCCCCCTCACCTTCGCCCTTATCAACCTCCTTGTTGTCCTGCGGCGCATTTTTGTCCTTCTCTTCTTCTGCTGTCTTCTCTTCTTCTGCTGTCTTCTCCTCTTGGTTTGCCTCCGCTGCATCCGTTTTCTCTTTCTGCTCAGTTGTGGTCACGCTGGTTTTTGGTGTGGTCACATCAGGCTTGGGAATGTCCTCTTTCACCACTTCCTGAACATTGTACTTTCTATACAGTGTATAGTCTTTTACCACACTGATGCAACACACAGCCTTGATGACCTCCACAATGATGGTGAGTTCTGGGTTGGTCAAATCCACTTTGTTTTTAGGGTTCAGCTTCCCGACGAGACCTGCAAAAAGACAAAGACGAAAAGGAAAAGTCAGTTCTCCTTCTGTAGCATTTCCATCAACCGTGAAAGACCTAAATATAAACTGGGTCCGAGACTACCTGCGATAGATTTGATGATTTCGTCTCTCTTGTTGTGGCTGCTGTTTCGGGCCTTGAAAGCAATCTGGTAGGTGCCACAGTTTGGGGTTTTGAACCAAGGCTCCAGGAACGTGGTCAGGTACTTCACCATGTCTTCCTGGAAGGCCTTGCATGTTCCAGTTACCTGAATGAGAAAAAAATATCGATTATTTTAGTTCTTATACTTTTAATATTTATTTAAATTGTAATGAAATGGATCAGATCTGCTTCTAAATGAAGTAAAACTGTTCTGAGAACAACCTCGTTAACACAATGATGTGGTGCTAAATGTTTGTTTAACGGTTATGATTTGGATACGTTCACCACATGTCCAACACATTTATAAATGTCTAATAATGAGTTCATTTTAAAACAACTCTTAATTTGTAACATGCATACAAGCTTATCAAGTTTCATCCATGAAAGCTATTCTGCTCCAATGTCCCTCGACATCTTGTGTCAGATTCTTTCTACACTGCATCTGTCAAATCACTTCTACCAGATTAAACACAGTAAGGATTTTAGTTTCTCACCGGCAGCATCCGAAGGATCACTCGGGACTTCTTCTTCTTGGTGGTGTGGAGATCGGACAGGATGTGATGAACCAGCTTGTCAGATTCTAAGAGAAGGAAACCCCCCCCCCCAAATTTTAGCCACAATAATAACAAAAAAAGCAAAAAGTAAAACTCACTGACTATTCTTAGAGTAAAATGCGTACCCAGATTTTGAGTTTTGATGAAGATGACATTGTTTGCCCCACTGTCCAGAGCCTGGAAGCGTCGCTCTTGTTTAACTCCTGACGCTTGCAGCTGCGCCACTTCCTTCTTCAGTGCTACATCAACATCTTCTTCTTCAGCCTCCTCTTCGTCACTACTGCTCCCGTCATTGTCTTGCAACTGTGAACATAAGAATGACAATGTATAAAGACAAAACTAGGTCTTTAATTAATGTGGATTTTTAAATTAATCATTAAATCCATGAAGTGCCAGAAAATACAGAAAAAAGCCCCAAACAGTTTTTCAGAATCTGAGGTGACACATCAACAATCGACAGTCCTGAACTCAAACTGAATCAATTCACAAATGTCTTAAATGTAGTTTTATTTCATCTTTATTTAACCGATGATATAAAACAGACAGAATAAGGAAATATGGACATTTAACGTCTTTGCTTCATACTTGGCAAATTATGAATTAGAGCTACATCTAACGATTATCTTCATTATCAATTAATCTGTCTGTTATTTTTATTTAGCTAATTATTAATTTATTAGCTGTTTGGTCTATAAAATTCTAGAAAATAGTAAAAAAAAATTGTTGATCACTGTTTCTCAAAGCTTGAGGTGCAACCTAAAACACTGTGACCAAACTTTACAACTCAAAGATATTCAGTTTGCTGTTATGGAAGACTAAAGAAACTAGAAAATATTCACATTTACGAAGCTGGAATCAGAGAATTTCATCATTTTTTTCTTGAACAACGACTCAAACCGACTAATTGATAATGAAAATAGTTGCTGACTAATTTTCTGTCAATCAACTACTCCATTAATCGAGTAGTTGTTGCAGCTCTCTTGTGAACTAACTGGCTACTCAACTGTTTGTTTCAGCACTGTCTCAGACTTTCACGTTTTTCAGTTAATTCATAATTCCTGGCTCAAGACTATCAGAAAGGTAGCAGCTATTGAGAAAGAAAGCTGCTTTAAGTTTACTTTACACTACAGTATAAAGTTTGAAGTGTAAAGTCATGTCCATTCAACACCGTACAATAAAACTGTGGCTGCCTCCACTCAATGCACAAAACAAATGTGCAATTAAAAACATAAACTGGCAAAATAAGAATAACTAACTCAGGTTTCACTTTCTGCTGCAGTCACAAGGTGCAGTTCACTTGTTCAACCTGCACAGAAACTTGGAAACTAGAGCAACATAATCAAGGCCTAGTCTGCGGTTTGCGAACCTATTTGCAGATCTCATATGACCTCTGATCCTAAAATGTTTCAAGTACTCACCTTCTCGGGCCCATAGAGCTTGTCTGCGTATTCATTGAGCAGATTGAAGGCCTCCGCGGTGCATTTCCTCTCGTTCATGTTGCATGTGATGAGGATCCCCTGCATTCCCACCTCCAGCTCCCGGGAGCCCTTCCACCGCTTGTTGTGGTGGCCGGCATACCGCTTCTTGTTCCGTTTCCTCGAATCGTTTTGCACGGCTGACATATTATCAAATATGTTTCTAAAGACAATTATACAACCTAAAAACTCGTATTTGAGCTCACTAGCAGCAGGCTACCGTCTTGTTTTGGTTCCTCCCCCTCGGCGTTATTAGCCGTTAGCTCAACAGTTTGGGGCAAACAGAAGCTTTCCGACACTTTAAAGCTACAGCGACTGCAGTATAAAACGTCTGAGGAGTTCACAAAAACATACAACCTGTCCGTCGAAACATGCGTTCAACTTCAAACTGTATCTGTTGAATGAAACGACACCTCATTCAGTCACAACCAGTCAAGGTAGCACGTTTTTTGGTTGTCCTGTACGGCGTGTGAGGAGGGACAAAACAGTGACAGCGTCGCGAAACACAACTATTGACTATTTTTTTGACCAAGTCTTATTATTTAATGATTTTGTTGAATGGATTATCATTTATTATTATCATTATTATTATTATTATTATTATTATTATTGTTATAGGTTCTCAATATATAAATGATTTATGGTATGATGGGTATGTACGGAAGCCGAGAAAGGTCATGCTTACAATTATTTTTTTAATGCTGTTATCTCAAGATCACAAGTTAACTTATCTTGTTATCTCGAAAAAACAAAAGGCCGATTTATTGAGATAACAAGATCATTTATCACGAGATTTATCACGGGTGGAGCTCATTCTCATTTGTTGATTCCTGTCTTCTCCTCTCTCCACCTCTCCCTCACATGGATAGCTCAAATATTCAGATCAGGCACAAGAAGCCTTTAGGGGGCTCTTAAGGACATGGGTTCAAATCTGTCACATGTTGGGTTCTTATTCCCTCTCTCTCTCATTTTCTTGAGAAAAAGGAATAATTAACTCATAATCTCGAGATAACGGCATTAAAAAAAAAAAATTGCAAGCATGGCTGTTTTCGTCTTCCGTAGCTATGTATTGAAATCTAATTGAAATTCAATATATTGACTCCTGGAGTGTAAAGATATTTAGTATATGTTTTTTTTAAATATTTATATACACGTATGTACTTATTTTTAAAAATCTTTTGTATAGTTACTTTAGCTTTGCTGTTATTTCTTGAGGAATGCATAATCAATGTTCCTACTAGAAATTGTACCTTAAGGTCTAAATATTTGTACTTTTAAAAACAAATATTACTGACATAGATAACTGACTGTCTATGTCGTAAACTTTAAATGGAGTCAATGCTCAAACCAAGAACAAAATGAAAACATTGAAAACACAAAGTAAATTATGAGTAAAAATCAGTTTATTTATAAAGATCCACTCAGACATGTTTTCAGACATATAAAAATATTCTGCTTCGAAAATGTCTCATATTCGTTTTCCTCCAAAAAGTTTAAAGCAGTTAAAAATTCCTAAAATTACATCTTCTTCCCCATAACTCAGTATCTCTGAATATACAAATATTCATAGATTTCAAACATTTAAGTCCTACGTCACTGAACTGGATTGGCTTCCAAACTAGTTGTGATGTCAAAAAAATCACACTTGTATGTAAACTCATATTTAAGGTGAGTAAAGAGGAGCTTTTCTCCTTCAGCAGATGAAGGTGAAAAGAGCCTTTAATTGTCAAACTCTGCACAGTGAAACTCATCCACATTAAGTAAAAATAATCAAAACACATTTTTGAGAGGAGGGGGACTTGAAACATTTTATTTGCTCTCCAAATCTCATTTCCAAAATAGTATATTTACTGTACAGCACACAGCTCATTTTTGCATAATTATTAGTATTCATTCTTGATGAATATATTGGCCATTTTTTTCAAAAATTAAATAATTAATGACAACAATTATTATTACTGAATTCATTATCAAGTATTTCATTTGCAATAAATAAAAGCAAACAATTGGCTTTATGACATTTTAACTTGAAGATTCAACATTCATTTTTCAAAATAAAATCAATTAATTAGGTGTTTACGTGTCAAAAGAAAAACAGGCAAACAGTAGCAGCAGAAAAAAAAACCTCCTCATCTCCAATAAAATCTGTTCAGAGTTTTTTCTTTTTTCCTGCATAAAATACATTAATGCAGGAAACGTCTTTGTGAGAACTGACCACAGTTTGCATGTAAGGTGTCTCAAAGTTTATGTGACTGAGGTAGAACGGAGCAGATACGGCTTACAGCTCTTAATAGCTCTTTCTTAGTGATGACCCCTGAGGTGGACGGCAGCTGAGAGTTGAGTTGATGTGACAGAGTGAGACAGAGGACCTGACAGCAGGAGAAGCCACTGAACTGCTCTTCATCAGTGCCGACTCCCACTTAAAGAACTCGCATCCCTTCTGGATCCTGCCGCTGCCCGACCGGCGGACCGCACAGCAATAAAACCCTCTGCCCTGGTTCGGACCACCGTTGGACACCACCTGCCGCTTTGCACGGCGGCCGCACGCGCACAGGGGGGAGGTGATCTTCCCCCCTCCTCCTCCTCTCACTGTCACAGGGATGGAGGATCGATTGGTAGATGAGGAGAGCGTGTTGGTTGACAAAGAGGAGAGAACATTCTTGGAGAAATTAAGAGAACCACGTGAGGAGGGAGCCTGTTTTGCTGAGTCAGTGTAGATGCTGAAGGACGACTTTGGAGTCTTTGTGTGTTGTGTGATGGTTGCTCTGGGTCTGACAAATGAGGTATTAGGGGTGGAAGTTTTCTCTGGGGCAAAGGGCTTCAGCCTGAACATAGAGGGTGTGTTTATTTTAGAGTTTTCATGTGACACATGTGGCTTCTCTTGGCGCAGCAGAGGGGTTTTCACTCTTGATTTTTGCTGATTGGATTTGGAGCTCCAAGTAACAGTTTTAGGCACAGCAAAGTAAACTTCCGGCTCCGAGATCCTTGAATGAGTCATCTTATTAAACTGACCAGAGACGTTAATGTGGGATCTTACCCTTTTTGTAGTGTCAGACATTGTGGATGACTCACTGGTCTCCATCCTTTGAGTTTTAGTTTCCCTTAATGTGACCTGACCCGCTGGTGAATGTGAATTATCAGGCTCTTCCGACACATAACACCTGCCGTCAACATCTGATACGTACTCTAATTCTCTATCCGTTTCGATGCTGGCATCGTCACCCACCAACACCACATCGTCATATGAACCACACCTGTCCTCGGTTTCCACTATAAGTTCTGCGCCTTCCTCGTCCTTCACAAGTCCCGCTGTTCTTGAGGTCTGGTTTTGCTGAGGCGGGTGGGAGAGGCCGCCAATAGTAGTAGAACACATAAGAAGCCTGTTGTTGTTGTTGTTGTTGTTGTTGTGTGGTGAAGGACAGATGCTCATAACTGAAGAGGAAATATTAGTGACAACCTCTGCTGTAACTGACCTCCTACTGATGCTGCTGATGCTGCTGCTGCGTCCCCATAGTGGTGTCGTCGTACCATTCAGCAGCGTCTTTGGTGAGACCAGGCTTTGAACAGATTCTTGAACTGACCTTGAGTTCTCCTCTGTGTTTAAAACTCTAGTATTGCTCTTTGTACATAATTTTATCTGACCGGCTTTGACAGGAATCTTGGATGATGAGGGTTTATTTGTGGTACTCGTGTTTTCCTCTTTATCCGTGTTGGGTTTTTCTGTCTTGTGAGCGGGACAGGTTGAGTTTCCAAACATGGGTTTGACCGTTGATGGGGTCTATGAGAAGAAGACAACATGAGGGATATAATCAGTAACGCACAAAATATCACCTGTAGCTGCTTTTTCTTGAAACTGTATTGTCAAATTAAGTCTCAAGAAAGATTTATTTCACATTTTACACTGCATCAAGTACAAAAGTCTAAAACCTGGAGCAGATAAAAAGCAGGAAGATAAACAACCCAGTTATATATTTGTTTATTTATATAAGAAAACTTTACAGCACATTTAAAAATTCTACATCTTGAGACTTTCTGAAGCAAATAAGCTTCATCCATCATCAGTCATCATCCATAACAGGTTTTGCTTGGGGAGGCTGAAGGGGAACCGGGGATTTAGGAGTCAGGATGCGTCGTTGGACGGCCACTCACCCTGTCCAGGCTCCTCGTGATCTTCATCACACACCCATCCCTCATCATCCGTGCTGCCAGCTGAGCTGTATTTCTGGCATCATCCACACCTGAGGAAAGATGGACAACAAGAAACACATGAAAACAGAAAAAAGGGAATTAAGTTGTGGGTATTTTATATATAGAATTATCAGGAACAAAGCAAAAGCAAAACTTTAGCTTTTTTTGTACCAGAATGTTCTCTCCCAGAAAACTGTATCCCAAGATCTTGTAGTGCCCCATTCAGGCCTTTTGGTTTTCTGTTGTAAAACAGCTGTAGAGAAAAAAGGTTTTATCACAACATGAGAAATCTTGATTTGAACAAGGACAGAAAATGTAATCAGTGGCTGTTGGTCAGAAAAATAAGAAATCTGAGCGCATGACTTTTGGCTGTGGTAACGAAAGATAAGTATCTACTATGTTTGAAAGTGGAACACGAGCCACCTAGTGGGCAGCTTTTGGTTAGCAGAACTGGTGCTGCAGGAAGAACTGATGAACAAACTAAACTATTAATACTAGTAAGTAATTGATAAATTAATCAGTTACAAAATAAACTGTTAGAAACAGCCATAAAAATAAGGGGGGAAGCATTAAAGAGAGCAGAGGTTGAAAGACAAAATGACTGAGCATCCACTTACCCTGTATGTGCTCCTCAGGTCTATCCAGCTGTTGAGAACATCAGGTTTATGGATCTGCTTACGTTTACACTCGTACTGCAAACAAACTCCAAGATCCCAGTCTGATACGCAACGTAGATGGAGGCACATTAAAATGAACAATGTGTTTCAACTTAATTTGTCCATTTAATATCTCAAAATTGTAAAAACTCAAATATGTTGTCTTGTTGATGTTGCCCTACCATTACATATTTGTATTTACAGATCCAAAAATTATTCAGTGTTTTTGTACAAAATTTGTAATGTTTGAAGATAAAAGTGTATTTTTTTGTTGATTTTAAGTGTCATCTTGCCTCCAAAACAGCAAAGAAACTCCTTAATTGAGGCAGTGATTGATTGCGATGAGGCTTACTGGGGTTTATCACCAACAATATATGCTAACTCTGACCTTGGAGAGTCGTAAACACATACAAATGACTTTTACCTGACCATGTGAGGAAGGTACACAGTTTTTGAGAGGGTGAAGGTGCAGAACATCTCTGTTGTCTGTTGGGGAAGACCACACCCATCTGAAGCTGCAGGTTTTGCAGCCAGCGGCTGAAGCGAGAAAGACAGATCTGGAGGGGGATCCCTGCCTCAACTTGCATCTGTAAGACAGGGAAATAAAGCTGTCAGATGTATTGTAAAACAATCAACAGTAAAAAGCACCAGGAGGTACATTGGTATCTTTGTAATTGTGTGTTTATTCCTTTGTACAGACACCTGCGTAATCCCTGTCAGCTCAGTGCAGAACTCGGACAGAACGGGGCGCTCTTGAGGTTGAACATATGTGTGAAACTCAGACTCGACCTCCCCTGTGGACGTGTTCAACAGAACAGCAGGAAACTCAACTGCACAAAAGGAGGAAAGTAGAGAAGGACAGGTGTAAGATTTGGTGAGGAGGAGTGGTCCTCAAATTAAATTAGGGCTGTAACTAACCATTAGTTTAATCATAGATTAAATTGTTGATTATTTAATTTATTATTATTTTTTAAATTGGTTGTTTGGCCCATAAAATGTCAGAAATGATGAAAAATGCTGATCACTGTTTCCCAAAGCCCAAGATGACGTCCTCAAATGTCTTGTTTTGTTCACAGTTAGAATCAGAATCAGGTTTATTGCCAAGTAGTTTTACACATAATAGCTTTGGTGTCAGTCCACAACAGTTCACAACCCAAAGATATTTAGTTTACTGTCATAGAAGACTAAATAAATCAGAAATGATTCACATTTTAGAAGCTAGAATTAGAGAATTTGGACATTTTTTTCTTAAAAAAAATGGTGTCTTGAGTTATATCGTTTCAAAGTCATTCCTCAGGAACTTACTAATTTCTTGGCTGTAGTTGTTTTTCTCTCTCCAGCAAGTGGACTCAAAATCAATCACAATCAGGTAGGAAAATATTTGATCTGAAAAACAAACAAACAAACAAACAAACAGTATTATATAATGTCACAAATAATCCAATGTGAAGATGTAATGCCAGTGAGATCTAGTGTAGGCCTAA
Organism: Thunnus albacares; assembly: GCF_914725855.1. NCBI lineage: Eukaryota > Metazoa > Chordata > Actinopteri > Scombriformes > Scombridae > Thunnus > Thunnus albacares. The sequence goes on along the minus strand of NC_058108.1, from coordinate 29,229,288 downwards.
ACATGCTCTTTCTGTACACACATTATCAAATTAAATCAATCAATTTCAAACTTACTTGACACCACTGGTTTCTTTAGTCCTGTGGAGGACTGACTGCGCTGCCTCAACAGTCCGAGCTCTCTGTGCAGAGAGATTGAAGAGTCTTTATCATGTACAGTAAATCTAAAACCAACTAAATTCGTGATGTTTTGCAAGAGCTTAGCTGTAAATTAGTAAAATACAGCACTACTACATCTTATTGAATAAAATGCTTAGGAGAACAAGCATTGTTGGCCAATTTAAACACAAATAGCTCAAGTTTTAAAACGATATTCAAACGCTGAACCTAACACAAATGTTTAAACTAGTTATTTAAATATCCAAGGCTAACCAAAACGTTTCTTCGTCTTTCCAGTTTATTTGTGTTAGCTGTTCAGCCAACAGGCTAGTAACGGATAGTTTATGTTACTTACTTGGCCAGTTTTTTTGTAGCCATAAGTGTTCCTTAAATTCAGAGCACCGAGGATTTTTGTTGCAATCTTTACAGAAAAAAAGTGAAACTATTAGCGGGTCCTGCTTGTATATTGATTTAAAAACGCAGTAATAATCGCGCTGCTTTTTTTAAATGCGCATCCATTATTCTAGTCTCGATTGGTTATGACTGCAAGTCAGCGAAATCAACTGCAGAAAGTTAGTCGATCGTGTAAAGCGTACGAAGTTTATCGAAAAAGAACGAACTGCTTTTCCGGTTTTGCCGTGCGATATCAAAATAAAACCATGAAGTTCTGGTCTTAACGCCGCGTATGAAAAAATAAGGCTACATACCGACATGGAGTCAGTTTGATCTGGATAGTGTGATTGTTTTCAGACGAAATACCGTCGAATATCGCAATTTTAACTGCACAGCATGAACCGACTGAAAGACCTGACAATTATTTTAAAGGTACGAAACCGGAAGCAGCGCCAGTACTTTTTAGTCGCCTTATTTTTTTCCACACCCGCATTCTGCGAAGACCCGCCCTACTCTGCCTCTGATTGGCTAGTACTCGTTGCCTTCGTTGGTTAGATTGGTTAGTTTTAAGCAAGAAGGTAATAATATCAGAGCCTCAGCCAATCAGAAGAAGAGTAGGGCGGGTCTTCGCAGAATGCGGGTGGAAAGAAAAAAAACGTCGTTTAGTTGCAGTTGTAACGTGTAGCAGCGGCTGTGTTTTGGCCATGTGTTTTTAGTCTGGTGGTGGAAAGACATGAATTTGGAAGTCCCTGGACCAACAGCTTTTGGTATATATATTTTTTATTATTCGCTTATGTCCTCATATATATAAGAAACGCATAAATACTTGTAAATTATATGTATAAAGTCTAAAGAGTTGTAGCTACATCGTTGCTGTAGTGTCTTCTGTGTATCTTATTAATGACACACGCAGAAACCCCTCAAATAAAAGGCTACAGGTAAAGCCTAAAGCTTTCTTCTGTTGCTTGACACCTGCAGCATAAATCAACCAAGCTTATCATGAAACAGTCACTATATATGCTTCTAACAGTCACATGTCCCATATTAGGATACAGCACAAGACAAGATCATGTCAACTTGCTTCTTATACCCATAATAGCTGTGTGTTTAAGTGTTAAATCAAATCACCAGGATGTTATTCTAAAATCCTTTTGGGTTTACAATAGGTCTGCAACTAATGATCAAATTGTCTGAAAAGAGTGAAAAAATGTCCATCACAAGTTACTTATAGCTGAAGGTGATGTCATTAAATTGTTTGTTTTGTCCACTAACTCTTCAGAATTCAAAGAAATTCAATTTACCATCACATGAGAGAAAGAAAAGCAGTAAATCTTCACAAGTGACATCTGTACATGTGGTAAAGTTTGGCATTTTTGCTTGGAAAAAATAATATAGCAATTATCAGAGTAGTTGCCAATCATTTTTAAAGTTTATCAACTAATCTTGCAGCTTTAGCTTCCAACATCTTGTACAGTCGCCTAGTACTTCCTCTGTTCTAGTGTTCAGAATATGAATCAGTCAAAAGTTGCCTGTATGTCTGGATATGATCAATCAATAGTGCCAATATAACATCTGAGTTTTGGTACCAATACCAGAACAATACTTACAATACTTGACATTGAGGAATATGTTTATCTACAGAAGCCTTTCTCTCTTTTCTGACTCAGATGTCTATGATGTAGTTAGAAATATTTAAACTGTGATTAAGGGTTTTAAGATATTTCCTGTAATAGTGATGCATCAGGTTATGGGGGAAATGTAGCCTATATTGAAAATACCCACTGACAAAACTGATTTTCTAGCATATTCTCTGTTTATTTTGTCTTAGCACAAAGTTACCACACTTTAAAATATAGTAAAAAAAAAAAAAAGAAAATAATTTCAACAGTCAAAGTATAATTAAACAACACAACACAATGAAAATAGTTGACAATTAAGTTTCTGTCATTGACTAATCAAGTAACTGATTAAGCAACCAATCGTTGCAGCTCTAATTGATACCGAGCCCAAGTTACCAAAACACATTTACATTCATAAGCGCCTAAAACAATGTAAATAAAAAGAGGAGCGTGTATAACTCTAGATGTGTTCAAATGATACAGCTCACATTTGACAGCTGCCAGGACACAATACCATCTCAAATATCTTTTTATATCTCCCAGTAGAAACATCTGCTTGAACATGGAGTCTTCATCATCAACATCGTGCAGCAGAAAGAAAAGAAAGAACATCTCCCCCACGGCACATGAGACGGCCAAGAGATTAAAAAGTGGGCAGGAGAATGATGAAGCAGTGGAGTGTGGACGTACCTCCTGCTCACCGAGGATCTCTGTGCTGCCTGAAAGCCTCCAGCAAGCAATTACACTGAATGAGCTGACAGAGCTGCTGCATTATGCCGCTCTGGGGAAAACAGGTGGCATCAAACAGCCCAGGTAATGACTGTAATTATCTGTAATGTACTAATACTGTGTCCCTGCACCCAAACATGTGTCTAAAATATCTAATGTAAGTATTTTGCCTTGTAGTTGGTGTCGTCTTCACCACCAGAGGAAGGTCAAAGGTGTGAATGTTGTGCTGGTAGAAGGTCTCACCCAGAGTCACTTCTACAAACACTACCTCAGCCTGCGACACCTCAGGACCAACTACACCACTGTAAGTAACCAGAGGGGATGTAAACCATAGTGATAGATTATTTATTGGGACAAGTTCTACTCAAACTGTCAGTGTTTTGGTTTAATACTTGTCCTTGTTTTTTATCTGACTGTATTAGAGGGTCACCTTCACTCCATCATCTAACAACCTTGCGTCTGGAATCTTCAGGAGTGAACTTCCTAAATTTGACTGGTCATCTGTTTCCCAAACAGACAAGGAAAAGAGCGCCTTGCATAAAGGTGAGAATTGTGTATGTGCATATGTGGAATGTGCTGGAAAATACAGTAAATGCCTACATTTTCAGTATAACATGAGACCAGTACTTGTCTTGGAAATCGTGATAAAATCGTGACGTAGCCCAGAGTCTGAACTCACAGATATGCTGCACATATATGTGCATCGCTGATAAACATCTATAAAGCCGCTTAGAAATGATAGAAAAAAGACACTTGCTATAACTATAGAACTTGTCTGAGAAGTTTTCTTCAGTATCAAAGTCATCCAGTTATAGTTGTCTGTACATTTATGGTACAGGAACTTATAATACCTAATTCAACATACTTTTAATGGTGCCAAAATGTAGTAATTATAATAATTTTGTTTGCATAGCACTTTTAAATATTATACTAAGTGCCTGACAGAGCAAAAGAACACTGAAAGATTATAATAAATCAAACATAGGATGAACCTCAAACAAACAAATATAGGCTCAAGTTGTAGCCCATAGTGTCCACAACTCACTGAATCCATGGCAACGTTATACTTCCTGTTCACATGTTCCCTGTCTACACTCCCCAAAGCATTATATGGGTTAACACTGTAGCGGCTGTGGCTCAGAGGCAGAGCAGGTCGTCCACTAATCGGAAGATCAGCAATTCGATCCCTGGCTCTGCATGTCGAAGTGTCCTCGGGCAAGATACCGAACCCCAAATTTGGGGTTTGAGTGTTCGGAAGACTAGAAAGGTGCTGTATCAATGCATCCATTTACCGTTGTACATGATTATGACTGACACCCAATACAGCTAAGACACAGATCATGAAGATCCATTCCAAATCCAGCAACCCCATCCTCATGAACAACAATAGCCTGGAAGAGGTGGAGTGTTGTGGACATCAAGGCAAGGATGGTGTTTAACATGCTCAGAAAGATCTGGAGCTCAAAAAACATCTCAACAAACACCAAACTGGAAATCTTTAACAACACCAAGCAGGTGTTGCTGTATGGATCGGAAACATGGAGGACAACCAAGCAAACAACAAACAGACTACAGACGTTCATTAACACCTGCCTAAGAAGTATATTCAAAATCTGGTGGAGAGACAAAGTAAGAAATGTGGATCTGTGGAGGAGAGCAGGCCAGGATCCCATTACCTTACAGATTCTGGGGAGAAAGCGGAGTCGGATTGGGCATACCCTCAGAAAACCTGCCACAAACATCAGCCGACAAGCCTTGACATGGAACCCACAGGGAACAAGAAAAAGAGGTCGACCCAGGAATAGCTCGAGGAGAGATGCCCAGGCGGAAATAACTAGAAGTGGGCTCAACTGGGGAGATCTAGAGGGAATCGCTAGTAATCGAGTGAAATGGAGGTCATTTGTCAATGGCCTGTGCTCCTTGGAGGAGCAAATGGCCCTAAGTGAATGATTATCCTCCGAATCAAAGTAAGACAAGGAACAAAGAATAATAAAAAGAGGGACAAAATCTGTTAATATGAGCTATCTATCAGTATTTTTATGACATTACTAATGGTCAGAGTTATATTATATTTGCCATTTGAAAACCAGTGAAGGATTATCACCAGTTATTACCACAGTGTCAGACTTTGAAAACCCTCGATGTAGCCTAAATGACTTTTCTTCTTCCAGATTTTGAAAGGCAGTGTTACAATTGAGTGTTCAAATTTTCTGTATTCATGAAACTGTTGCAGATGGTAGAAATGAACAATTAATGCTTCTCTCTGCTTATTGGGTCAAAGTAATCTTCTCTAATATTCACTCACTCACATATTGAGGCATTTTTGTCAATAATATTGTGCGTCTCTCTCTCGTTGTTCACTGTGTGTGTTATTGTGCTCTGCTGCAGGACTGAAGAATCACCCTGTAATCATCAAGTTTGGGACAGAGAGGAGAGGACTGACAGCGTATGTTTTCACCCAGGAGGAGATGATCAAGAAGCACTACCCTGTTAAAGGTGAGTCTCTCTCTCTTTCTCTCTTTCTCTCTTCCTCTGTCTTGCTGCCTCTCTCCGTCGTCCCCTCCTCACCTCCTCCTTCTTTTGTTTCCTTTGACTCAGGAATGCCGGGCTTTGAGGAATTTATTTGCACAGATAGTGATGATTTTGTCACTGACAGCAGCCCTTTGTACGGACTCGACTGTGAAATGGTGAGATGCGTTTCATCCTTTTGCCATGTTTGACATTTACACTCTGTGCACTTTACTTGATATATTGTAGATACATGTCATTGACCCTTTAGTGTTGTGTTTCCAGTGTCTAACAGAAAAGGGATATGAGCTGGCCCGGGTTTCTCTGGTGGACAGCGACGGCAAGTGTGTGCTGGACGATCTGGTGAAACCTGAGAACAAAATCCTCAACTACCTCACCAAGTACACACACACACACTCATACACACATGCTTTCATATTATTGATAAACAACATCACTGTGTTAAAATGCTACAACGCATTTCTGTCGCCTATGTCATCGGCTGCCTCCTGATAGGTTCTCTGGTATCACTGCAGCGATGTTGCGGCCAATCACGACCACCCTCCGGGACGTTCAGGCGAAGCTCAGGATGCTGTTGCCGCGGGACGCAGTCCTGGTGGGCCACTCCATCAACAACGACCTCATGGCTCTGAAAGTGAGTGACTACTGACATTTTGGTTTCAGCTCGTAACAGCTACGAAATGATCAGGTGAAGCTTGTTTAGTAGAAAGTGAAGTTTGTTTAGTAAGCACAAGTCTTTCCATTTCTCTCTTTGTCTCTCTGATTTGTCTTCTAGTTTTACATTTTCTAAATATGCTGCTTTTCTAAAATACTGAGGTGTACTAAACCAAGTTATTTTTACTCTAGAGGGACATCAAGCACAGATGCATGTTTTTTTTTTCATTAAAAACACATTTTGACCTGTACTGTGTGTCGTCTTCCCTGCAGCTGATCCACCAGCATGTAATTGACACTTCGCTGCTGTACAGGAGAGAGTTTGGACAGAGGTTTAAGCTCAAGGTCCTGGCTGAGACAGTGCTGAAGTAAATTCTCCCTTTCTATCAAGCTCTCTCTCTTTCTACCTCTCTGTGTCTCTCGCCCACCGTGGCTAACAATTTAAATTTCCGCTCATCTCCCAGGAGGCAAATACAAACTGAAGAGAAGAAGGGTCACAATCCTATTGAGGATGCTCTGGCAGCCCTGGAGCTGGCTCAGTACTTTATTAAAACAGGACCTCTTCAGGTAACACATTACGAACACACACACACACACACACACACACATACACACACACACACACAGTTGATATAACATTTTCATGTGTATGCTTGCTGTCAGGTTGTAGAGCTTCATCTGGAGGAGCTGTGGGGATACACAATAGTAGAGGAGTCCGCTGACTGTACACCTGCTGCACCCACACCAAGTAACAGGTACCAGGTAACATATTACATACTGTTTAGACTTATCTGTATTGTTTACATCTTACTACAGACACAGGAAACTTAACAACCTGAAAACACTGTGGACGCACATTGTTTTCTTTTTGTAAACAGCATTTTCAGATCTAACTGGCTCAGAGTGGACGTAGTGAGTCAGTCTACAGATTTTTATAACTCAGTCTGTTTCTTTTATTCCTAGTTTGATGTGATTTAGTTGTCAACTAGAACCCTTGTGAAGTAGCTATGTGATAGATTTAGGGGAAAACATATACTCCACTTGTTGTCTTCTTCATAAAACCTCATCAAATAATAAAAATGATCTTTCTTGTGCAGGTTTGCTGACATATTGCAGACACTTGGCAGGTCAGTGGCCTTTTTAGGAAAACGTTCTGACGTCGCCCTGCCTCTGTCCAATCAGCAGTGGCACAATTCTGACAAAGAGGTGAGACTTTCAGATCGTGTCTAAGGTGGTTTTGATTCCAGTGCAACTGATGTGATGGGACCGTCTTGCTTGAAACCCAAAATTAGCTTGTTTTTCTTTTATTTCTTGTGTGCATTAGTCTCAAATCGTTTTTACTATTTACATTTGTTCTGTCTCATTATTGGCTTGTCAGTCATCTGTAAAGCACTTTCGATTGCATTAACCTGTACGAAAGGTGCTATACAAATAAAGTTTGATTGATTGACTGGTTTCCTACACAAAGTAGTATTGATCTATTTTCATTTCTGGTGCACATACAGCAGGTGCTCATAAAGGTTTGGCAGTTTACCTGTTTGTTAGGTATTAAGACCTTTGTCTCCAAGTACCTGGTTTTGATGGAAAATCTTTAAAGCAACAAAGCAAAGACAGATTAATTAAGTTGCTACTTATTGATAATATTTTAGACCGGGACCAATGATTGTTTTCATTATTGATTAATCTGCCAATTATTCAGTCATTGGACGCCAAAAAATAAGGAAGAAATGGCATTCATAATTTCTCAAAGCCCACAGTGATGCTTGTTTTGCCAGATTTATTTGTCCAAAACCTTAAGATATTAATGTTAAATATATTTTTTTGTCAAATATGAAGAAAAATACAAAAACATTTGAGAGGCTGAAACCAAAGAACATTCAGCATTTCTGCTTGAAAGACGACTTAAATGATGGATCAATTATCAAAATAGTTGCAGATTAATTTTTTGCAGATTAGTTGCAGATTAATTCATTTTTTGGTCAATTAATCGGTTAATTGTTCCAGCTAATCATATTATAGGTGACTGTATCATGTGCCAGCAGCAAATCAGAAGTGACAGGCTGCACCTTTCTGCATATTTGCTCTGTTTTTCTGCTTCTTCTTCCACTGGCTTGTGTCTTGTTCCTCTCTTCTTTTCCATCAACATTCTGTGCGAAACTCTTCTTCTTCTCTACTTATTCATACTTCATCATTTTTCCTTCAGGTAGTGGCTGCTTTCAGGAGACAGACCAAGTGTCCGTTCTTCTCTGTGCTCCAGTTCTCTTCTTTTTCAAAACAACTTCAGAGTTTCTTCCCTCATCAGGAGCAGCAGTACCAGAGGGTGAGGCATTCATTCAGATCATGTGTCATTTTTCAGTGTCTGACTGTCATTTTTACAAACTATTTACCGTGTTTGTTAATCCTGCAGGTGCGTGCAAAACTTCGAGATATGTGTGTAGTGTTTGCGGGGCCGCTCCCCGCTGGCTTCTCTGAGAGAGATGTGAGGCGGCTGTTTCGTTGCTGTGGATCGGTTCAGAAAATCAAAATGCTGAACACAGCTGTCAGGGTACGTCTCACCTGCAGTACAGTCCTCCATTTTACATTTAATAAACTGCTATTTGGTGATAATTACTGCTTCTGTTCATTTATATAAAAGGAAAAGTGATGAAATGTTTAATCTGATCTGTAAATTATTCTAATTGTCTTTTTCTATTGTGGTAGAAAATATCGTTTCTGTTATCTGTTTATATAAATATAATTGTGTCCTCTGCTCCGGTTCCTGTTAAACTGTTTGTTCTTCTTCCTCTGTATGTGCTTTATTAATCTCATCTGTCCTTTCTGACAACGTTTGTTGTCCAGGTCCATGCAGAAGTCGAGTTCGAGCAGCTGGAAGGAGCTCTGCTGGCTTTAAAAACTTTGAATGGACTTAACGTGCAGGGACAGTCCATCAAGGTAACTCTCTTCCCTTTTTCTTTCTGTTTCTTCCCTTTTACATTACAGTTAAACATTTGGAGACTTCTGTACCTCCAGTATACTGTATTTGATCGCATGTGTGCATTTTCTAGGTGCAGAGGCCTGTTTATGAGTCGACGCTGGACCTGGATCTGACTCTTGATGCTTTGAGGGGTGACGCTCTCAACACCAGTCACCTCTATGCTGTTAAATTAAACTCCAGTATGGCTGAGAACATGCACATTTCTGCAAAAGTTAACGGGCACACTAAATGTTCAGGTGTCACTCATGTTCAAACAGCGAACAAGACGCCTCCTGCTAAAATAAACGGTCACTATTCTGAGACTGAGTCAACTGCAGCAAAGCAGTTTCCTACCACAAAGTCTAAACTGTCTGAGGAGAAACTCAGAGAAACATTTGGCCAGTTTGGTACAGTGGAGAGAATCTTCCTGCCTGCCAAACCTGGAAAACACGCAAGACATGCACGCATCAGTGAGTAAACAGCTACAATATGAATTATCTCTTGTTGTATGTGTTCTTTTCTGACCTGAGTGTGTGTGGTTGACAGAGTTTGATAGTTCAGAGGGGAAACACGCGGCTCTCAGCTCCTCTGAGGACCTTTGGAAGGAGCACTACCTCATCTGTCCATCCCTGACTCCACCTCACTTGCCTTCATGGGTTGCCATGACAACTCCTGTGACTTCAGTGGGAGCTAATGGGGTCGCAGCAGAGGACGAGGAGAGGACCCACATGCACACCAGCTCGCAGGTAAGCAAACTACAATAATTATTAGTTATTATTAAACTATTATTTTCTTTTTTGTAAGTGCTTTAAAAGTTGTGTGTGAAAACCACAAGATGGCAGCAGAAGATCCTTGAACATAGTCCCATTGTTCTGGCTTTCAGCTGTCAGGATCAATTCTCAGATTTTTTCTTCTCACAGAGGAAACGGAGCTTTTGAAATGTAGGCTCGCTTTATTTGTCATGACTTGCTTTCATGATGAAAACTAAGCGATTACAAGCAATGTAATAATGCTTTGTGTAGACTTTGACATTTCTCTGTCCTTGGAGAAGTGTTGGACGTGTAATTATTGTGATTTTTGTCAAAGTTGGTGTATGTTAGAGTACAAGTACATTGCCAAAAATATTGTAATAAAGTACATATGAGGAAGTGATTTAGTACTTCTGTGATTAGATTTTTCTGAGGTGTACAGTTTATGATATATAGCACATATGTGATGACAGCTTGTTTTACGTGTAGGACCAGGAAACGGAGCTTATGATGAAGAAGTTGGACAGGCGCCTGGGGAAGCTCTTCAGATCTCTCCCAGAATGCACTTTGTCTGTGGTTGTGCTGCTCGGACGTACCAGGTGAGGTGTCTTGACTCTTATGTTAAAGAAATTATTATCATCATTATCTCTCATTTTTCAGATTTGTTTTTATTTTATTTTTGCATTTGTCTTTATTTATACAATAATTAATTGATTACAAAAAAAATATTTGAAAATATTTTTTCTTCCATCTCCTCTTCCTCAGCGCTCATGGACACCTTCCTGGTTTGTGTCTTATGGAGGTCAAGCAGGAATCTTGAGGAGTGTAAATCTACGCTGACAGTCAACTGATGCCTGATCCTGCGTGCCACCTGGACCAAGTGAAAGCAATAAAGATCAAATAAATATAAATGAAGATACAAATAAAACAATTAAGATATAAAATCCATCAATGAAGTATAAAATAAACACCTCAGACTTCTGTTTTCACTGAAACACAATCCGTCTGATATACGCAAGTTCAAGTCAAATGCTGTTAAAAATAATTTGTTGTTTCCTGGAAACAATCAGAGCTGCAGTAAAAACTAACATTTGCCTTTGGTACAATATTTTCTTTTTCTCTGAACTATAAATCCCCCGCATATGTGATTATTATCGGACAAAATCATGAAAAGTGCAATCATGGAAGCACAAAACTCAGCACGTACTGAAGTATAGTACTTCCAAGTATTTCCAGTTTGTTTGTCTTGCATTAGTTTGTTTTACTGGAAGACAATCAGACAGCAGTTTCATGAAGTCACAATGAACCCAAGACAGACAGGATAATACATCATGTTAGCTGATTGTATAATAATATTAATGTAATTAAGTGAAATGTCACTTTAAACTTGAGCTGAAGAGTTTTAACTATGAGCAGGATTTACCAACCTGATCTATGCATTTTGATACTGAAACATTAAATTGTTTTAATGTCTTGACTGTTGTCTTTTCATTATTGACTTTCAGCACCACAGTCCAGCTCCTCATCGTCATGGTTTTAAATTTGTATCGAAATTTAGAAGCCAAAGCCGGAAACTGAAGTGAATAGTAGCCTTTGATTTTTCTTTATAACCTTTCAAACTCTTGACATTGATAAGAATATGTGACGCTTAAGGATCAATGAAAAGTGTTTTACAGAGCAACTTTGTTGTACTGTGGTAGTACCAGTGTTCCCTAATTTTAGCAATATTTCACTTGAATATAAGTAGTTAATTACATTTTACTTCAAGTATAGTTACACATTAAAAAAACAATACTTAAGTCAAAAATGGTTCCCAGAGCTCAATTTGTTTTACACAACAAGGGAAATCAAATGTTTTATGATCAACATCATCTTGTGTCTTTACCAGAACCTTATGAAGAACTGTAAGTTAGGCCATATAAAAAAGCAAGTGTATTTTAAATATTTCAGTCTGTATATGAAAGCTCACTATTTTTCAATTCAGTCTTAAAATAATGGTTAGGCACCCAAATTAACTGGCACGTTTTTCTTACTGTAATCATTCCTCCTGTTCATACTGACCATTAGATGATCCCTTCATAATGCACTTACAATGTAAGTGATGTGGGGCCAAAATCCACAGTCCTCCTTTGGTGCAAAAATGTATTTAAACATTTATTTGAAGATAATGAGGCTTCAGTTGTCCAAATTACTGAAATCAAGTCAATATCTTTCAATGTCACCGTCTTTTTTAGTGCCAAAGTCTCTCATTTGGTTACAATCCTTCCATTGCAGCTGAGCAGGACTAAAATGATATTCACTGTGGATTTTGTCAACCATTACTTATATTGTAAGAATGTTTGGAGGTGATCTTCTACTGGTCAGTTTGAACAGGAGGAATGATTACTGCAAGTAAAACGTAAAATGTTCTTAATGCTCATACGGGCACCCTACTATAAAAATTGTGAAGCTGTCCTTTAAGTGTGACTGGTTAAGAGCCCAATTACTAACTTGTGAAGACATTTTCACTTCAACTGTGGTCAGTTTGAAAACAAAAAGAGTCAGACACAAAGATACTAAGAAACTTTCTTTAATTAATTCCCTTTCCAAGGAAATATTTAAGGATTTTTAAACTTTATCTTATACAAAAATGTATACGTTTTCTTGCGTTTACACATTTTGCATTGGAACATACTTCAACATCGTTGCAGGTTGACACAGTTACAAAACATTAAACATCAAAAAAAAAAAAAAAAAAAGGTAAAGAAAAACAATTATGTACAAAAAAACAAGCACCTCTCATGAAGGGTCAAAATGCCACCAATAATAAATATCACATTATCATTGATCAGCTTATGTTTTGATAAAACTGGAGAAGTTGACATAAATTACTTGTTTTCTTTAAAAATGGAGAAAAAAATATATTTGACCGCCTTTAAATCCTAAATAACCCTGACCGTGTAAACTACAGGACCTGTTAAGTGGTATTTTATGAAATATTTATGAAAATGATTCACAGGGATACAAAGACAAGAGAAAATGTAACTCTCCCTCCCATGCACAAACTCGCATACAACTCACACTCATAAAATATAAGACTGATTAGAGGAGACAACGTCATTAAAATTGATGAATAATTCCAAACTGACAGCATGGCTGTGGTGGCAGATTCCAGTCTGAACACGTCAGAAAATAAATGAAAATTTCCGAAGTTTTTAAACTTCAAGATTCTAGTTGTGTGTATGTATGTGTGTGTGTGTGCGCGTGTGTGTGTGTGTGTGTGTTAACGCAGAAAAGTTGCCTGCTCCTCTGGTTTAAGATCAAAATATGGCAGCTGTCGTTATGGCTTGTGTTCTCTCTTTCAATAGTCCAGTCAACTTGCTCTGTTGGTTGCTTTGGACACGGTATCCACAGCTGTTGAGTGAACGGATGAATTTAGGGCACGCACCACTCCCAGTAATGTATGCCCTTGAAGGAGAGAGTGCCCCAAGTGCTTAGGAAGAGACTGAGCAGGAGCCCAGTATGAGATAGCGGCCTCTCCGCTCCTCACCTCTCGCTACCAAACCTCTGGAACCTCAAACAGCGATGTTGTAGATTCAGCCTCTGTTGAAAGAGAGACAAACATGCAGGGATAAGAACAAGAACTACAACACAGTGTTGGGGGAGTAAACTAAATTAAATAAATTAGTTAAATTACATTTCCCTGTAACGTTAGAGTTGCGTAGGCAATAAAATCATGCAACATTTCCAAGTAGTGAGCCATGTTTGTGCTTTAAAGTAGCGGGCCAGCACAATTAAAACACTATATCTGTGTAATTGTATATTCTCCTCCTCAGAAATTATTGCCCTGCATCCTGCAGTCACGCAGTTGGCAGGTTTGACGGTACAGAGCAGATGGAGACAGTGGGAGCTGGTCTGGTGCCAGTCTCATGTACTTCCTGCTTCATTCTGTCGATGTCCTACTGTAGAGCTCAGTCATTTGATGTAAACGTGAGAGAAGAATCGATAGCAGCCGTACTGGTGTCGCCATTTCAGTGACTTATATCCATAAAGTTCCAGTTTGTACAACACAAAGCAGAACTTGTAACCATGTTATATCTAAGCTCGTCTTCAGGATTAGTTCATCTATTAAAAGATCCCCTCCAGACATGTTTTACTATAATACTAATAAAAATTTGTGTCCAATATGGTTTTTCCACAAAAAAAGTTAAATTATCTTGTTAAAATCTTTAATGACATCATCTCCTTCTCCTCCATTAAAAAGCCCAGAACATATAAATATGCAAATATATTTCATCTCAAAACTTTAACTGCTGGACACAAGATGTCTCCTGTCCATTCTCAGTGTTTGTGCACCGCAGGCTTCACGTTTCCACATAAAACGAAGTGCAAACTAAAAAGTGTTCAAAACACCCAAAACACTTATATAAATTCTATACAGGACAAACAGTTTAAGTGGTTTAAGCCCTGCTGATTTTAACCTACATTTTACATTTTGTGAATCTACACCATGTAAAGTCACGCTGCATTTGCTACTTGCACTTCCTCTTTGGCTTGTAACCACTGATATACAGACATCACTCACTGGATTATTTCTAATACTGAGAACAAGGTTTAAACATAATGATTATGAGGAAAGTACTAAAGTTATGAGGAGTGTCTTCATTATAATTCCTAAATGGATTCATGGACATAATCAGTAATTCAAAAGGATTAATAAACCCACAAACGCACCTTCCGACTTCTTTTTCTTGTTCTTTTGACCTTTCCTCCCGTGGACTGTCGGGGCTTGTTGCCAGGTGACCGTCCCCTCAGCGTTATTGGCTGGATCGGTGCCCTCAGGACTTTCGTCCTCATCAGGGACTGGACTTAACCCCGCTGAATCTGACGAATCTCTGCAAGGCACAGAAACCATTAAAGAGGCTCAAATCACAGCAAAGAGGATAACAGTGACTGCAGAGAGGATCCATCCACTTTACTCACGTTGTCTTTAGCCATCCTTCTGAGGTCTTGCTCTCGACAACATCTGCATTTGTCAAAGGAAACACGATAAACTGTGAATGAGAGCCTAGCTCAGACTTCCTCATACTGCTCACAGAAATATGCTCTACGTTTCAGGAGGAGGCTGCCATCATTATTAAAACATAAAATTTGATGTTAAATTACTCAGCCATGTCTAACTTAATCTCTTTGTTTGTGGTGATGATTCATGAAGCCACCTGCTCTCTCTCTCCCTCAGGGCACACTCCATCTCTGCTAAGTCATTTCTTTGGGGAAACCCTGCGTGTTACCACCCAGCAGCTAGAAGTTATATATACACACACACACACACACCATCAGTTTTCATCTTCTTGCTGCCTGTGCTATCCATGTATGAGTAGTTATTCCAACCGTCTGCAACCAGAGCATCTCCGGACCCCGGGTCTGCCTGAACGGGGCTGATGCTGCGTTTCCTCAAACCCCTGGAACGAAAAAAAAACAGGCCATACATCTTGTGTATCAATGTAAATAGAAACTGTGGATTCCTGCAGAAGCTCCTAGATGAGAAGTGAATACACATCATGTGGTGTAGGAGCGCAGGTGTACCTGGGATAACCGAAACCGGAAGCAGTAGAGGAGGTGTAGTGAGGTTTCACCCAGCCGTCCTCTCCCCAGCTTTTGGCTGTCTGGCTGAGCTTCTCCTTCTCCTGCTGCTTACCCTGGATGTACTCTGCATATGTCTGGATCCTGTAGCTCTCTGCATAGCGGCTGGTGTTCATAGCTGTGCAAGAGAGAGGAAGATGTTAACAGATTGTCCCAACATTTATTAGTGCAGGTGACCGAATCCAGTTAGGTGTGTGTCAGGTTGTCAGACTCACCTATTTGCACCTGGTCTGTTTGACTGAGGGACACAAAGGCTGATGTGTCGTCCATCCATGAAACCTGGATGTTCCCTGAGTGATGATTGGAGAACAGAGTGTGAGTGGAGAACAACGGGGGTCATACTTGTTTGCAAGCAGATTTATCATCAGGCAAAAATCATGACTTACCAAAGGCACTAAAGAGCTGGTAGAGGTCACTGGTCTTCCACTCTTTTGGGAAGGTGACATACAGGACATGGTCTCTTTTAGGTTGCACTGTAAGAACAGAAGAGATTAGCAGGAAAATAAAAACAGAAAAGGTGGCAACAGTTTTAAAAGGATGGGTCCACAATTTTTCCAAGTCTGTACTAAAACGATAAATGCCCAAATGATCATTGACACGTAATAATTCCTCAAATCAAGTACATTTCTTTCAGAGTTACTGTCTTTTTAGTACCAAATCACCTCTTTTTGATACAATCCTTCACAGCAGCTGAACAGGAAAACACTAAAAAGACTAACTGTGGAAGATATCCACTTTATTTGATTAACTCAGACGGCTGAAGCCTCATATACGCTTCAAACAAACTTTTAAGTACATTTTTGCTCAAAACGAGGACTGTGGATTTTGTCCATCACTTACATTGTAAGTGCATTATGAAAGGATCTTCTAATGATCAGAAACAGGAGGATTGTTCATATGGGCACTTGACTGTTGTTTTAAGACAGACTTGAAAAATTGTTAACTTGTCCTTTAATTTAGTTTCATTTTAAAGCTCCATTATGTGATATTCTGATAACACTGAATCTAAACAAAACAAAAAGCTAATGTTAACAAGTGGCTGGTGAAGAAATCCAAGCACCTTGCAGACCAAGATACAAAGCTAAACTGAAAGTATATCAGGCTTGTGTTACTTTGACTTTATTTTGGCGTTTCCCTGCCCCCTAGTGGTGAGAAATCCCTTAAAGCAGCTTCAGAGTGCCCTGTGGAGTTTTCTTGTTAAAAAAAAAAAAAAAAAAAAAAAAAAAGTGTAATGTTTACATTCACTGTTTCTCACCGAAACACATTGTGAGCATCCTTGAGGCCTGAGAAATGTGTTGAATGCATTTCCTTCCTCATGAAACATTTGAAAAGGCGATTTTTAAAGTATTTTTTTTTTTTTTTTTTTTTTTAAATCATGCATTGTTTACATCCATGCTTGCTAGCTCGCAGTCTTCTTCCCTGCTTTTCTTGATACATTGCTGCATTTCATTGAGCATCACTGCCACAAACTATCATTCAGTGGAATAGCCTGAATCTGGCAGCAGGAATGTGTATTGTTCATGAGACAAACAAAACACTAGACACAACCCACTCATGAAAACAACTGCTCCATGGTGCTACTAGTAGACAAAAACTCCACAGAGTATCTTTACACTGCCTGGATATTTTGCCAAATTGAAAACAACCATGCTCTATACTATTTTACTCACAATCTGGTCCTGTGATGTTGAGGTAGGGAATATCTATTATTCTCATCAGGAAAAGCCTTGAGAACAGAGAAGAGAAGCATTATAAGCATTTATTTCAGACTTTTAGCTGTTGATGGAAGAGAGCAGCAAATACAGTGAAGTAAGTGTGTCTCTTACTTGTTGAAGAAAGGCTCAATAAGTTTGGAGCGAGCTGAGATGTAGGCTTTGGGTGGAGTCAAGAAAGAGCCTGAAAAGAGCGTTGAGCAGATCAAGTTAGACTCCCATCTATTAAAGTCATTTCTTCATTTGGAAACAGGAACAGTTGATTGTGTGTATGTTACCCAGGTAGTTGGCCATGGAGATGAAACAGAGGCCTGTGATGTAAGCGTCATACCCCGCCTCGTGGAGCTGTTCCTGGGCTGTGTTGTAACTGGGGAAACCCTCTGCTGCTTCTGACAGGAACAAGACAGAGAAAAAGGAGGTTAGTAGGATTTTGTAGGGTGAGAGAGTGTTTCAGGCAAATCTAAGTGTATTTACTCACCAACTCGTGGTGACTTGAAGGGAGTCTCTTTCAGCTGTTTCTCCAACTCTGCCAGAGAGGTGTTCGTGATCAGCTCCTGGAGTGTAAAGATGTAAATACAACTTTTCAAAAAAAATCACCAATTTGTCTACTGATTTATATATCTAGAATCTTGCGGGTGATAGAAGAGCTCCAGAGAATTACTATACGCTGTTTTTTGGAGCTACTTGTTTGCACCAGTGTAGCTCGAACAGCCAGCAAAGATTCTTCTACTGTAAATCATCATTTTCCCAAAATATGAAGTGTTTTTTTAGGGTTGTCTGGTAAAAATAAAAAGACCAGTTCAACCTCACAGGTTCACCATCAGGGGAGAATTAGACCTTTCAACCCTGAAGAAAACCCTGTGAGGTTGAAACTCAAAAATAAAAAAACTAAAACACAGCCATACACAGTCAAATAAATCATTTAAATATGCTCCACTTAAACAAAGAGCCTGAATGTTTTTCTCTCCATTTTTAAAATATCTAAAACTTGTGCTAATCTACAGCAGTGACGAAGATCATCTACCTTAAATGGCTGAGTGGAAGCCATCAACTTTGTATCCAGAAGTCTGCAAGTTAACACAGAATAAAATACATTGAATGTCAAAAAGCTAAAAGACAGCATCAAAAAAAAGCATCTGCTGTAAAGAGAGGAAACTGATTTACCTTGGGAAGACGCACATTGTGACCTCTTTAAAGTCTTGAAGATCCTAGAGAGAAGAGCATTCGTTTAAATAATGCATAACTTACATTACTTAGCTTTAAGCTAAGCCAGAAAAGGCTCCATATTTAAAATCTCCATGTAAGTGTGTACCTCTGGCAGTGGGCAGTAGAACTGGTGGATGGTGTGCATCACATCTAACAGCATGTTGTGGCCAACCACAAGTTTACCCTGTGTGTCAGATGAAATGGGTTAGTCCACACACTAAGTCCAATAGCAAGATATTCAGTTTAGTATCATAAGAGGACTAAAGAAACCAGAAAATATTCACATTAAATTGTTGTATTTTTGTATCAAAATGACTCAAAACTGATTAATTTTCTGTTAATCAACTAATCTATGAATCGACTCATCGTTGCAGCTCTACAAGAAAAAAAAAAAAAAAAAAAAGAGGCAAAACTATAAATGTTTGACTATGAAAGCCAATTCCTGATTCGTGATGGTCGTTATTTTGGAGCGTCACCGTTTACTGATTTGTGTATTTCTAGACAGAGTTACTTGAACTGAAAAAAAGCGGAGGTTGACTCACAGATTTGGAAATGGCGTGGATGACCCTGGAGAAGCCTACTGCATCATTTAGCTCCTCCTGTTGGGGGGAAGAGAAAATATTAAAAAACAAAAAAAAACCCGTCAGCACTCATTGAGAATTTATCAAATAGCAACGTTTTGGCTAAGCGACCTTCAGGCATTTCACGAGGTAGAGAAAATACTATGAGTAGTGCGTTCTGAAGCTCCTTAACAAAAGCGCTCTAATTTAAAATCAACACACGCTCGTAATGAACAGAGCATGAATGTGCGATGTGGCTGGAACACGTTAACAACTCACCTGCTCTCTCTCCAGTTTCTGCTGTTCCCTCCTCTTCCTCTCCTCATCATCCACTTTACTGACCTGGATGTATCGCTCCTTCTGCACACATACAGAACTTACATCAATATTCCACAAAAACAAAATAACTTTTTTTTAATTTATTTATTAAAAAAAGGGTCAAGATTGGTTGAAATTAAACATGATCTCACCTTTTCTGTTTCCATGGTTTCCACATGAAGCCCCTTGGGAAACCTGAGAAAGAAAATAAAGTGTTAATGTATGAAGCAACACAACAACAACAACAACAGCCAGGTTTTACACTCACTTCCAGTTCAGTGTCTGGTATATCAGCTTCCTCTGAAACCTGGTAGGGAAATATGAATATTAGTGTAAATAAAAAACAGATATTGATACCATAAATATGGCTTTTTGAGAGAAGGGCTAGATTACCCAGTGCATGGCTCCAAGTCCAAAGTCTTCTCTGCGTTAGTGAAGAGAGCCTCAACCTTCTCTCTGTAGGGAAAATAGAGCCGAAAAGATGAAAACGTAAAAAAAGGGGGCAGACACAAACATAACTGTGAAAGAATTGTCTTCTTTCTCTGAAATCCTTCCGGGAAAATTCAGTTATTCTACGGCCAAGTGAGAGATATGGTCCCTCCCATGTGACTTCCAGCTTCCAGTAGACCAGAGAAATGTCTCCATCCAGCTGGCCATGTCTAATATACCCCCAAGAGAAGATGACCAAGGGGGCAAGCAACCTCAACTGTTTCCAATTAGCCTGAATGCACACTATGTCACTTCCAACAGCTCTTTTTAACCACCATGGTCTCACACAAGAGCCTGGTCTTTGTTTGACTCCACATTACTTGGAATTGGTTGAAAAGATAAGAATTAAAAACTCCACTTACACCACTCTGTTGATGAAGTCTTTATGTTCCTCGGGTACGTGTGCAGGACCTTTGGAGGATGGGGAGATGTAGGATGGTGTCCCAACACCGTTAGCATGTTGATTCCTCCTCTCCTCTGTCTGCTCCCTCAGCTGGGCTTCCTCTTCTTGATTCAGGTATGGGATTCCTAAAAAACACACACACACACAAAAAAAGTCAGTTTGAATTTTACTTCTGGTGGCTCTGCAATTCTCTGTCCTATAACAACTGTAAAAACATGCATTGCCTTTAGGCGATGTTCTGTATCCATTCTATAAACAATGAGCTAGTTGTGTGCACATCCCATCCTACATTCAGGCCCGGAGCAGGATAAAAGATTCAATGAAAAACAAAGCACACTGGATTTTAGCTTCCATAAAAATGCATTTGAATGAGAAAAGCGAGATTTTTGCCTGATGAGGACCCAGTAGGGTTGAAATGTTGCCTTTTTCAGTTTAATGGGGTTTTTTTGGGAACTAAATTCTAGCGTGCAAACACTTTTTGTTCATTTATTGTATCCATACACCTCCAGTAATCTTGTTTATATTCCATCACATCAACTTTGTGATAGAGTGGTCACAGTGGATGCAAAAATATGGCATGAACTAGAAAGAAAATGGCAAGATCAGACCCAACAAATCTGTCTGTCATTGGTGTAAGGACAACTTTTATTGTGCTTTTCCCAACTTGCTGAAATTGTCAAAAGGGAAATATGAGGTGAACCAGAACAAGCACACATAAGTGACAGCAGAATCTGTACAGCTATGCAGATATCGCTGGCATATTAACACAGTACTGTGAATTAAAGTGTCCAGTACATGTGCGAACAAATCTTTGAGACGGAACAAAATGACTCAAATCAGCAAAATGATTTGTAACTTACATCTCTACCGTGAATTAAAGACTTAACTCCAGACTGTAAAAAAAAAAAAAAAAAAAAAGCTGCATTTCTACAAAGACCGGCCTAGTAATTGGACTGAACAGCAAAAAAGAGCAGCTGCTCCAGTGTGACAGGTGATGACAGCTCTCCTCCTGCTCGTAACGCCGAGGCTGGTTAATGTTTAATAATTGGCACTGAAACCGGTGTCTACAAACACTGTTCAAGACCTTCACCTGGATAAACTGTTATATACGATTAATATTCTGATTTGAATCTGGAAATAACTAAAACAATGAAACGGTAAAGAAAATGACCAAGAATTCACTACCATCTCCATATTTGACAGTTTGATATGTGACAAAAGGCCATTACACATGTGACATGTTCACTGCCGTTGTGTTGTGTACTCACCGTGACAGAACACCTTGTTGAAGTCAAATCCCTGACTGGCCAGGAAGTCGATACTGGAACTCTAGAAATGACAAATTCATTTTCATTTTCACAAGTTTCTCATAAAACAACGACGTTGCGATAATCTTTTAACACCTGGCCAACCATTTCAGGAACAATCATTTTATTAAATCATTGTCATTACTAAAAAGTCAGTTATCTCAGTTCACACAGAAGCATTTTAATGCGCCTTGAGAGGCCGCACTGACTTACTTGACAGATGAACTTTATGTCGGGGGACGTCCTGCTGAATGGTTTTGGGAATATATAAAAATTAAAAGTCTTCGTGATGTACCTGCAGATAAAGATAACAGGAACGGATTAGTGAAATCATTCAGGTCAGCTGGGGATTTATTACAACAACCTGCATGCTGGTCAAAATGCTGCTCATGCATACAAAAGCTGGATCACCTCCATATATATATATTATATACAGTGTTTCCCATACATTGATTTATTTGTGGCAGCTCACCACAGAATCAACATCGACCACCACATATTGATTTTCTTCTGTTTTTGTTTTTTTACTATTTAAAACAGGTAAAATTTTATTTCATTGTAGAGCATTGATTCTCTCAGGCCCTGCTTGCCCTGCTCTCTCACACACAAACACATTGACAACGGACCCGCTGCTTCCGACCCCGAGTCAGCTACCACCGCAAACAGGATCTGATTCTGTGGGAAACTGATATTGATATTTTTTTGCTAAATGCCTCTGCATAAACCTTGAAAATGGCATTGGTGGACATTATCCAAAACTCTGCTTGTTTGGACTGATAGCAGACTCACTCGTGACCTTTATTCTGGTTCATTTTAAATTAGAAATAGATGATAAAATGTGTTTATCATCAGGACAAGTCTGCGGCTGGATTAACCTGCTAGGGGGCCCCTACTGACCTCCATTCGGTTTTTGCCACATGTAATATTTTGATTACACACTAATTTAGAGATATGCATCCTATGTACAAAACTGAATGAATGAAGGCTTGAAAGCTAGATTTTGACACAGCGAGCATCCTCACGACAGGGTTTTAAGATCTGGTAATAACAGCTTAAAGGCCTCATCATGTCAGCTGACATTGTGCTTTAGTGCTGCATATTCCCGAAGAAATGTTCAATCGAATTAATTAACAGACAGTACGCCTGGAGCTTTTGAGCTTATGTCAGCAGATGGTATATAGTGTGCTCCTTATTTGTCAGTGTGAAAACACACATTTTTCTTGTCCAGGTGCTGATTCCAAGAACTAGCCATCTCCCAAAAGGACTCACAAGAAACTGTCTGCACCTGATGAAATTGAGCTCAAAACATTTTCTTAATATAATGAAAAGGAGAAATTTAACAGTAGCAGACGCTGTTGCAAATCCCTCGTGTGTTCTATACTAGTTAAGTAGATATCACTCACTTTGACTCTGTCTGGTCGTACTTGAATGTACATAATCCAAACTGGAACAGCAGGAAGTCCATGGAATGCTTGAGGACAGGAAAGAAACAGCTTCAATGAGATGAACATTAAAAAAAAAAAAAAAAAGGACAGATTGACAGTTTTTCCTGTCTGTCTTAAAACAACAGTCAGGTACCCGTATAAACAGTGAAAGAGGTTTTCCTTGCTGTAATCATTCCTCACGTTCACACTGGCTGTTAAACAGATCCCCTTCAAATGCGCTTTCAATGTAAGTGATGGGGGCCAAAATCTACAGTGTGATCACAGTCATTTTGTGCAGAAATGCATTTAAAAGTTTATCTGAAGCTTATACGAGGCTTCAGCAGTCTGAGTTAGTCATATCAAGTGGATATCTGCCACATTTACAGTTTTTTTAGCTTAAAATTCCCTCTTTGTGTGCAAGTGTAGTATCAAAAAAGAGGAACTTTGGCATTAAAAATACTGTAACTCTGAAAGATATCTACTGGATTTGACACTAAGGTCCCTAAATTGTAACCACACGTTATTTGTAAGAAGAATCTTAAATATTTTAATGAACAGGGATTTTATCATGACTTCTCTCATTTTAATTGGAGTAGAACAGAGCTGATCCCTGATGTGGAGACAGCATGGGCATTTTTTAATGAGGGTTTTACGCAAATCATAAATACACATGCCCCATTCAGGAGATAGGGAGTAAAGAGGTGTGATAACCCCTGGTTTTTCCTCTGAGCTAGCAGATACTATTCATGAGCATAACATGGCTTGGGCTAAGTCAAGGACAACAGGTTCTACCACTGATTGGCTTATTTTTAGATAACTAAGAAACAAATGCTCCTCTTTGATCAAGAAAGCTAAATCAGAATATTATATGTCTGTTGCCACTGAGAATCTAAATGACCTTAGGAGGTTTTGGAAAACCATAAAATCCCTTTCTGTGAGCAATCACTCTCAAGCCCTTTGTTATGAAGGATTCTGATACTGTTCATGACATTGAATTGTTTTAATGAGCACTTTATATCTTCTGGCTCTCTGTTTGACTCTGCTTGTTCTGCGTCTGTATACTGGTCAGTCTTTTAATTTCATACCTTTCCCTGTGCAGAAAGTTCACAAAGCCCTAAAAGCTTTAGATCCTAGACACCCCTCAGGGCCTGATTTTACTGATCCTTACCTTTTAAATTTGGCATCTGATTTTGTAGCACAGTCTCTTGCATATCTTTTTTACCTTACACTGCAAAATAAGGAAAATCCAAGGATATAGAAATCTGCTTCTGTCCTCCCTCAGCGACCCAACTATTTTAAATAACTATAGGCAAATATCTAAATTATCAGTACTACAGGTAAAATTCTTGAATCTCTTGTGAGTGATCAAATTAAGGAGTTTTTATACAGCAGTGATATTTTATCAACATATTAATCAGGCTTTAGATAAAAACGTAGCACCATCACATCTGCACTGATGGTAGTAAACAATTTTTCTGTTGCACTTGACAAGAAGCAACATTGTGCGTGTCCAAAGCTTTCAACACAGTCGACCATGATGTTTTAAAACTTAGACTTTTTAACTCAGGACTCTCAGAGCAAGCAGTCGCTTGGTTCTCAAACTACCTTAGTAATAGGTCTCAGTGCATTAGATACGATGGTCTATGTTCTGATATTAGTATATCCATCAACAAAGGTGTACCACAGGGCTTTGTATTAGGTCCACTTTTATTTACCATTTATATAAATAATCTGGGTCAAAACGTGTCAGATGCTAATTTTCATTTTTATGCTGATGACACTGTTAAATTGCAAAATGCCTTTATTGTTGTCAAAATACCCTACTTCAGCTGAAACTCATTCTTACTACAGATAAGACCAAACTTGTTGTTTATCAACTCTAGGAATAGGCCATAAAATATCCCTTCAGTGGTCACTCTTGAGGGAAGTGAAACAGAGGTTGTTAACTCTTATAAATACCTGGATATTTTGGTTGATGACTCTTACTTTTAAGCCACATGTGCAGTACCTGGTGAAAAAGTTGAAGCTAAAACCAAGTTTTTATTTTCAAAATAAGTTGTGTTTTTCTTTTTAGGTAAAAGAGGGACTTGTTGCTGCAACTTTCTCTTACCTGTGTTGGACTATGGGGATCTTTTATATAAGCATACCTCTGCTCAGTGTCTTCATATGGTTGACACAGCTTACCATGATTCCTTTTAAGTTCATTACCAAGCGTAAAGCTCTGACTCACCACTGTGAGTTACACTCTTGGGTAGGATGGCCTGCTCTGGCCACCCGAAGGCTTTTACATTGGTATACCTTTATATATAAAGAAAATTCTTGGTCTGCTCCCACACTACCTATGTGCTTTTATCATGCCGAAAAGTGTCAGACAGTACTCTTTGTGTTCTCAGGACTTCTTTATGCTTTCTATCCCAAATGCCCAAATGTACTCTGCACCCTCGGCATGGAATACGTTGCAGAATGACTTGAAGCTCAATGAATTAATCTGGCCTAATTTAAATCCAAAATGAAAGAATTAGAGGCAGATTCCCTAGAATGTAAATGTTTTTAATTTACCTGGTGACACAACTGATTCCCATAAATTTCTCTTTTGTAATGCGAGTTTCCTTGTTTTATTTTCTTTTTATTAAGATTTGTCACCTTTTTGTTTTCTGTCTGTAACTGTTTTTTTATTTGCGCTGCTGCCTGTCTTGGCCAGGTCTCCCTTGAAAAAGAGATTCTTAATCTTACTGGGACTCTCCTGGTTAAATAAAAAAAAAAATAATAATAATTTTAAAAATGGAAGGCTGAAGCTTCATATTAGCTTGAGATAAACTTGTAAATACATTTTTGCACAGAAGGAGGCTTGTGGATTTTGTCCTCTATCACTTACACTGTAAGCGCATCAGGAAGGGATCTTCTTATGGCCAGTATGAACAGGATAAATGATTACAGCAAGAAAAACCTTTTCAATGTTCATTTCGTCACTGGACTGTTGTTTAAAGACAGACTTGAACCTATGCATTGAAACTGTTGCCAACTAATGAAACTCTGCCAACCTTTTTCAGCTTGGTGTATCGCTCCTCCGGCGTGTCCAGTCCGTTGGTGAGTGCACTGACATTAGGGCCGTCGCTTATCCCTAAAAACACAACACCCGTCACAATTTTACACACACACACAACGCTGGCTTTTCAAACATCAAATTCTTTCAAAAAACTCTTGATACGTTACCTGAAAATTCTCCATCGATTGCAAGGAAGTCCGCATCCTCTATGGCGGCGTACACAGAGTTTAAGCAGTCTTTAAAATCTGCAGAAATGAAAGTGCATTAGTGTCAGGATGTAAGAGGAACACTCACTGACCTGCAGAGCAGCACACAAACCCGCAGCCGTGCAGCTAACTGTTATATTACCTAGCTCGCAGGCTAGCAGCACAAACCTTGAGGAATGGAGGAGTTTTGACCATTTTAAAAACATATCCTGCCACTGTTCTGTTGTACAATTTCATGACGAATATAGCAAACTAAAAATCCAACGTGCAATTGTTTGGCAGCACCTCGCTACTCACTTTTGCGTGTCACCTCCATCCTCGCACAATGACTGAACCCGGCTGTCAGCTATCGCTAGCTAGCCTACGTCAACGGGCTTTTAACAGTTTTACAAACACTTCCGGGGCCGCTCGCTAAAGGTAAATGCTAGGTTTGTTGAAGCAGGCGGAGGGACGAACTCTCGCGAGTGCGGTTAATGTGATTGATCTTAATCTCGCGAGAGTTTCTCAAATCCCCCAGGCTGATCCATGGACGTATTAGAGCTCTAATTCATCCATGAGCTGATCAAATCCAGCTTCCTACAAATTTACAAGCCAAACTATCGCCTCAGTGCCTTTATATACAGTATATATTTGGTATTGCCACTGAAAGAGATTACATTTACTGATTAAAATGGCACCCCTTATTGTAAATATAGCCTAACATCTTTTCTTATTAAAGTACGTGTTCACTGCGAATTTAGAGGAATGTGACATATTACACTAATTTTAGAGGTCCGTTTTATTGACTATTTAGCTCCAATTTTCTCTCACTTTCTTCATTTTCTTGACATCTTGCTTTTCTTTTAACATATTTAAAATTTATATAAGCCCCAACACTTCTTAAAACAAGCTCACAGTGGGGGAAAAAGCACTGTTAATAACATGAAAACATAACTGCAATGACCGTCATATTTCAGGACTGATTTGTGCCAATTAAGATAAGATAAGATAAGATAAGATAAGATAAGATAAGATAAAATAAGATAAGATATACTTTATAGGCCTATCAGGGACACGTCCAGGGCATCCCCAGCAAAGAGGGGAATAATTTATTTTCACTATAATTCCACCCATAATTAACACAACGACAGAATGTATGACTATTTTGGTCATGGGTTTCATATACTTTCTGTAATAAAACATCTAAAGTAAAAGTCTTATCAGAAGGGGGTCTGTGGTCTTATCTGTGTCATTTTAGGGGTCCTTGCTGTGAAAAAGTTTGAGAACCATTGCCTTACACCATTCATAGAAAACAACAACAAAAAACTAAACAAATACTATTGATAAAATCACTACAGCTTATAAAACCAGGAAAATAATATTGCACCAGTATTGCACACTGTAGCAGGATATTGCACATTCAACATATGACCAATAACTGATGTATTGCATAAGCTAGTGTACACTATCTGTAAATTGCTCTGTGACTATGACCATTTAATTGCTGCTGTTTAAAATCCTATTGGATGATGGGGAAAATGAGAGGGTCAAAAAGGCCACAAAAGTTATGAAAAATTGTAGTGGTGTCAGTTTACCAGGAAATGTTTCTGAACAATCCTTCCTCTCCGCTTCTCCCATTTTCACAGTTTATTATTTATGAGGTTTTATTTTATTTCTCACCTGCCTATTTTTTTATGACTTGCGTTACTTAGCTGTTGCAACACTGTAACCCGTTGGGATTAATTAAGTGTGTAACTCTTGTCCTCACTGTTTCTCTTGATATCAAAATGCAGTGTCATTGAGACCTCAGACTAGAAAATTTAGTAATTTTTGGTCACAAGGGATAATCTAGAAAAAGAAAACAGAAAACTGATGACACCAAGGGAGGGATTGCTCATTATGTTATATAAAATAACACATTTATCCATTCATTGTCTTTCTTTTCATATTTTTCAAGGTGACAGAGGCCTCACAATAAAGTTGTTATTTAGTATTTATTATTCAAGTGTTGCTGGAGTTTGGACCTCTTTTTGTCTCCTTCTCCATGCACCTTGGAAGTTAGTGAAGTTGTGCCAGAAATCTCTACTCTGACAGGAGGCTGGAGACAGCAAATACGAATACTGAGGCGAGGAACCACTGGACAAAATCCATCTCATAGCTGGTGTCTCACTGGCACTGATGCAGCTGCCACTGAGTTTCTGAGAGACAAAACAGTTCCTGCAGTTATTATCTACGGTTTATCTTGTAAGATAAATATTTTTCAAAAGCTTTTTAGGGTAAAATATTCACAATGAAAGCTGGAGTGAGGTATTGCTTTCATTTAAATGCAAAGATGACATTTCAAAAAGTGGAGACAGGGTGATTTTTCTTTTCTTTAATGAAAGGAACCAAGGAAAGGCTTCACCTTTTAACTGTAATGTTTTTTCTCCTGGAGTGTAAAACTGTAGGATTGTATGTTTTGACAGAATTGTGCAAATATGAAATACAAATGATTTTCTAGCCTTCAGATTTAAGGCTTGTAAACACATGACAGAAATGTATATTCAATTCAATTCAATTCAGTAAGCTTTATTAGCATGAATGTCAGATGAACAATATTGCCAAAGCATCAAAGATAATACAGTTAATTAAATAAAATAAAATCAATGCATAAATAAAAAGAACAAGACAATCTTACTTATCTTACTGTATGTCAAATAAAGACATAACATAGACATACAGTTTAATTTGACTTACATGTTTTGCACACATATACAACAACATAAAATCCAGGTAATAGAAATAGAAGCGATATGACAGGAGAGGTTAAGAAGCCATACAACAGACCTCCCCTCAACTTAAGAAAACAAACACAAAAAAGGAGATGCATAACGTGAAAACTTGCCTACTTAAACGATGGTTTGTCACATCTATGAAACACTTAAATTCATATAAAGATCCTTAGTTTGAGATCTGTATCACCTATTGGACATGGATGCAGACCGGCTACTCTCATTGTGCTGTTTTTTTTAAGATGACTACAAGCAGAGGAGAAAATAACATAAAAATCGGTTACTGTACTGGGATTAAAATCAGCTTATAAAAACATCTGACTTTGGAACAAACAAAAGGAAGGAAGGAAGGAAGGAGGAGGAACAAACAAAGCACAAGATACAGTATGAGTCAAGCAAAACTAAGTGGCATGGAAAAAATGAATTACAGCAGAGCACACCATGGTGACAAATGCTCACATAAGTAATAAATGACATGGCAAATTAGACAGATTTAATTAAACGTGGTTGATGAGTGGAAGTGAGAGAGTGGGAGGGAGCATGTGTGTGTTGAACTTCAGCAGAGGGCACTTCAATCACAATTGGTTTATGGGAAGCCTTTATTTTTAAATGACCTTTAAGGTGTCATTTCAGATTTACTGCTGTTATGGTGCCCCCCCACCACACACACACACACACACACACACACACTCGCACTGCATACACTGTTTACGCTGTATGAGAGCAAACAGTCAACTTTCTGTAGCTTGCAAAAACATATTAGTCATAATATTAGTCATAAATATTAGTCAAGGTCGGTCACACGTGTGAGCAGAAAGGTCACCTCTAACAGCTGAGCCAAACCTGAATCTATTTCTACATTTCTGTGAAAAAATATTCTCAAAGAGGCTTTACAATGTTTTTCAACAGCCATCAATCATCAGTCGCCATCAATCTCAATCTATATATTATAGAAAATGATTTATGTGTATATTAGCAGTAAAATCTGTATCATTACAAACTTCAGAAAACCCTAATTTATGATGCAAAGTCACCCAGCAGCATCCAAACCTTGATGTACTCTGACATTTCAGTGTTATAAAGCCATAAAGTCATTGCATGTTTGTATATTATATGAGGTAATATGACAGCTAAGGAAAAGGCCAAATAATTGATGGTTACACATTCTTAAATGTGAGAATTTGCTGCTTTTCTTGGTTTTACATAACAGCAAATTTAATATTTTTTTTGTTTTTGGACTGAATATCAGACAAAACCAGATGTCACCTTGTGCTTTAGGATACTGCGAAGGACATTTTTTCACAGTTTTCTTATGTTTTTTAGACCCAGCAGATCAGTTATTAGAGAAAAATAATCTGCAGAATAATTGAAACTGCTGGCTCCAGCTCCTCTCCCACAGGAGAGTACAGAGGGCTCCGTAATAAAATATTAAACACAGACTATAAACTTGTATACAACAAAACATTCCCGACAATGACAGATAATAAAGCAGAACCTCGATGTAATTAAAACTGTCCCCTCCACCTCCACACCAATGAAATAAATAAAAAGTAAAAAGGGAGGGTAAGCATAGTTTAATCTAACTTTAAAGATCCCCTCCAGACATGTTTTTAAGACATATAAAATACTGCTTTGAATAATAATTTGCATCTTATATTTTTTCCACCAAAAAGTTCAAGTACTTTGCAATTTTTAAAATCCCATCTCCTCCCTCTCCCTCATTGTAAAAATCAAATGCCAATATATTTCTCTCCAGACATTTAACTGCTGGACACAATATGTTTCCTACTTCACTGTAAAGTCCATTATCAATGTTTGTGCACTGGAGGCTTCAAGTTTCAACATCACACTTTGTGTAAGTTGAATTCTGGGTCTCTAAACTAGTTGTGATGTCACAAATCATGCTCGTAGGAACACAACTTAAACTCAGATTTGAGGTGAGTGCAGAAAAACTTTCCTCCTTTCAGCAGATGAATGTGAAAAGAGACTTCTAGTGTCAAAGTCTGCTCATTAATTATTCTGCACAGTGAAGCTCAAACATCCAACTGAAGGAACAAGAAGAAAAACATATTTTTGAGCGGAGGGGAACTTACAGTCAGCGGTGTTTAGCTGTCAAAAACAACTCTAAGCGCCAGTGAAATACTGTATATATATAGGTGAAAAGGTGAAAACAGAAAAACTTTACAATGGGGACTAACTTCAACCTTACATATACACATCTTACACATACTAACGTTGGAGGTCTTTGCAGTCATGTAGAAACTATACTTTTGGGAGTTTTTGTGAAATTATATTAACAACAGGCTACTATACAGACGCCCCAGTTCCAGCTGTCATCCATCATGTTCAATGCACACAACAGACTACACACCTGCTTCATTATATTTTGCCTGGACCAAACAGTGTTCTCATGTTGGGATGTTTCATGACAACAAAGCACAAATATATATTTAAGAATATGTAACATGCGAGTACAATATTAGAGCTTCAACTAATGATTATTTTTATTATCAATTAATCTGCCGTTTCTTTTCTTGATTAATCAACTAATTGTTTAAAACATCTGAAAACGGTGAAAAATGTCCGTCATAGTTTCCTTTAAGTCCAAGGTGACGTCTTCAGATTGCCTGGTTTGTTCAACCAACACTCCAAAATCCAAATATATTCACTTTACTATCACATAAGACTAAGAAAACCAGCAAATCCCCACAAATGAGAAGCTGGAACTGGAGAATGTTTGACATTTTTTGCTTTAAAAATGACTGAAATGATTAAATAATTATCAAAATAGTTGCCAATTATTTATTTGTCAGTCGATTAAGCGACTAATTGCTGCAGCTCTACACAATATCACTTGAGTATCTCAAAACTTCATTTTGGCACAGGGCCCCTCAACAAAACCACAAGATCCAACCCTTATCATTTACTGCAGGCTGATAATGTCTTTGTGCACGTAGAGTCGAATTAACACAAATAAACAGTCACACAGTGAACTTGGAGGTCTGGGGGCCCAGGGTCAATACCTGGTTTGCCCAGTTGGTAATCCTGTCCTGGACTAACTACAGGCTCCATGGGACATCAATAGGGGAACCAGGAGGTCTGAGATAATATTCCAATAATATGATCATTAGGCTTGTAGCATCAGTTTTATCATTTAGATTTACTGCACAAGTCTGCAAAGCTACACCGAGTCTATATTTGCTTAATATTAAAATCATCAGTAATAAATATGATTTAGGTGACGCTTGCTTGTATCGAGTTTCTTCCTGTTGCAGGGCAGTTTTTCCTTGCTGCTGTTGCCAAGTGCTTGCTCATGGGGGAATTGTTGGGTCTCTGTAAATTAAAGAGTACGGTCTCAACCTGCTCTATGTGAAAAGTGCCCTGAGATAACTGCTGTTGTGATTTAGTGCTATATAAATAAAACTGAATTACAGTATTTTATGTTGAAGCAGGTGTGGAAGACAAAAATAATATTAGAAGTGTACTTTTGGAGAAATTACCATATTATTGTATTAATACTTGATGATACTTGATGATCATAAATCCAGTGTAAAAATGCGATTAACTGATCAATTGTCTTTAGAGAACATGATACACTCTTGACTTCTATGTTGTAATCACGTTGTTCTGTTTTTAAATAAGATGTCTCCCAAGATCGCCAAGATGTTGGCAAATTAATGTCTTGTCTGTTAGGAAAGAAGAAATAGAAAAGGTTATCTGAAGTGAATGATGACACGTTGACCCTGATTCTAAGAAATGATAGTTAGAAAGGGGAACTAAATGCGAAAAAGTGGAAGTTGTACAAGACAGGCATGACACCATATGTGGAATTGTTATTGATTATCTTACAGGAAACAGGTGTCTGCAGACAGAGGAGTATGACTACGCTCAAGGTGCTTGTGTTGACGGTTGTGTTGGGGGGAAAGTATAAAGTGTTTGTGTGAGCTGTTCAAGGGGCTCCTCTTGCTGCAGAGCTCGGGGAGCCTGTATGAATACACTTTAGTGACTTATTAAAGGTAGTTGGACTGCAGGAAAAATACTGTGTCTCTGGTATTTAATTACCTTTATCACCTAACTAGACAAGCTGATATTTCAGCTGCAACGACGCAGGTGTGAAGATGCAGAAAGTGGCTGTTGAACTGCAAACAGGTTGGAACTTGACAAACTGATAATGAAACAGCAGTATCACGCGGAACGGCAGCAAAGCTTTGAGCACTGAGTATGAATGAAACAGTTCAGTGTAAAACAGTGAATTATCTTGGCCTCACCACAGTGGGCTCCAGCACCCTGTGACCCTGGACAGGGTGGGTAGTTCAGAAAATGGATTGATGGATTAAAAAAATACAAGTTCTAGACAGATTTTGGAGGTGAACATGTAACGTTTCAATAGTTTCCCATTTGAACAGAGGGCTGATTGTTAGTGGTGATGCTGGTTTGATTTTTTATGTATGCTTGTTGCCTGCATGTCATGTTTCTGAAAGTGACAGAAATGTTATATTGGATTCAATTTTTTTTTATTTTTATCACAACCATGTAGCTGCTTTTCATGAATGTGATGAGTGTGTTAGTGGGGAAACATCAACTCACACTGTTGAGGTGACCTGAATGTAGTTTTTAAGATAATTTAGAAAGACCAGGGAGGAAAACACATGTGTTTTAATACAATCAACCAGTGCCAAGTAGAAAAGAAGTGCATTATTATATTATTTGGATGTAATGATACAAGTTGTTGAATATATTTATTATACTGCAAACTTAGGCTGAAACGTGCATAGTTTCTTGGATGTTACCCTCTTTACGTGCTGTAAACCTGCAGAGCATTAAATTAATTTCACATCCTGTTAGTTTGTTTCTTTGAAATGATTGTTTTGCTGTAACTGCTATAATTACATGTCTTTGTCTTTTCTGAATCTTTTTATTAACATTTTCCTAAAGAAGGTAGAACTAAAAAGTCTCCCCATCCGCCCCTACCCATGTCCATTTCTTCTTATTGAACCCAGACATCCACCGAGATGGCCAGACACAGAAAAACTACATAAAATTAACATGTAGAACAAATAAACTGAAGAATAACAATAGCAGAACATATCATCATCCAGAAAAACAAACACATACATAACTACATATAGTTATGTGTGTCTGTTCAACTATAAAACAGATATTTAAATAACATGTAGGCCATTTCATTTATCTCTGGAAAAATTAGACTATGCCATTTTATACATGCAAATAAATAAATTAGTTATTAGTTCATACACATTACATATAGCAAACTGTATATACAGTACTGTGCAAAAGTAAAGGGAGAATGCTTTTAAAATTATGGCATAAATAGTTTTAATTTATTAATTAACTTCATACAAAGGTTAGTTAACAGAAGAAACCTCAATGAAATCAGTATTTGGTGTGACCACGCTCTCCTCGGTACATCTGCACACAGTTTTTCAAGATACTGGGCAAGTAGGTTGTTCCTGCATCTTGGAGAACTGGAGACAGTTGCTTCTGTCTCTTCATGTAATCCCAGACTGACTCCATGATGTAGAGATCAGGGCTCTATGGAGACCAAACCACCTGTTATGAGATACCTTCTTCTTCTTGTAGGTGAAGATAGATCTTTATGATTCTGCCTGTATGTTTGGGGTCATCGTCATGCGGCAGAATAAATTTGGGACCGATCAGACGCCTCCCTGATGGTACTGCGCGATGGATAAAAACCTAATCTAAACTGCCTAAAACTTTTGCAGTACTGTACATAAACACTACTGAAGAGTAGACAGACCCAGATAATAAATATATCTATAACCTCGACATAATGAGCTAACCCAGTACACATTCATCACCTCATGTCTTTAAAAAGGATTTTTACATTTTACTAAACATGCGAGAACTAATACCAAGAGCTCATCTATGCCCAAACTTGATAAAGTTTGTAAGATTTGAAAATAATTGTAGTTTTACCAACTAAAGCAGACTGTTACCATGTGAGGGCGCCATATCCCACTGTATGAAATCAGTCCCTCCCCTCTTCCTTTTTACACACACAAACACACACACACACACACACATACCCACATGTGGATGCTTGAGCTTACTATAAAAGCCTTCTGCTCCCTGGATTTTTTTCTTTTCTATTTCATCAAAGCACATCATACCTTTTACAGTCAAAAGGAGCACAATGTGGGGAAGTCACACACACTGGGCAGAGTCAGGAAGTGAATGAAACACAGTCAGAGTGAGGGATGAGTAGCGGGAGAGAAGGGGAGCTGCAATCTGAGGAAAGAGCAGGCTGAGGGGAGACCATTAGCTACTGTCAAGTGAGTGTGTCCATGTGTGCGGGCGTGTGTGTGTGTCTGTGTGTGTGTGCTGTGTTTGTTTATGGATAAAGCCTCCGACCTAACCACTGGGCATCGCTGCAATCAACCTTTTTTTTTTTTAGAGAGAGCAGACAAAGAAATTGAGGAGAGGCCACAGGAGATAGAGGAGGAAAAGAGGGAAAATATGTTAGTGAAAAAAGCAATCAGGAAGGTTGGATGAAGGTCAAGGGGGATGAGAAGCTGGAGGTTTGTAATGCAGCAGGTTAAAACAAAAGCCGGACACTTAGGACTGAAGGAGCTCAGGTGGGGAAAGAAAGAATCTGCTGATAATGTGACAGTTATTGGCTCAATAAACATTTTCTAGGCTGTCACACATAAAAGCGTACATACACACATACACAGTGGGGCGCTCACATTTTTGTAACCTGCTCAGACAGTCGTGTTATTGCTCTCCTAATCATGCGTGAGATTAGGCGGCAACACACAAGAAAAAAAACCTGCTGTTGACACGTCCTATGCCATTTCATCACACACACACACACACTCTCTCTCTCTGTTTTAACTGCTTCTCCAGTGAATAGAAACTGATTTGCTTTCAGGCCAAATAAGGAATGAATACATGCGGTTTATCACTGTATAATTGTAGGGTGGGGAGAGGAAAGGAACAGAGACATGGCTGTGAAAGGGATAAAAGTTTTTCAGAGTTGTGGAAGTGTAACAGATAAGTAAGAACAAAGAATAAATTGATGGCAATTTAGGAGATTTGCTGGCTGCCTCTCTCTGGTCTGGTTCTTTGTTTAAAAAAAAGAGCTTGTGGGAGGATGAGGGGTTTGACTCGCATGAAAGGGAAAGCTGGAGTGAATATCAGCTGTGGAGACAAGGAAGAGGAAGTCTCACTTTCAGAGATGAGACTTTAAGAAGTTGTACCATCAATTTAAGCGCAGTCATTTCCATCAGTGATACGCAGACATGACTTCCTTTATTAGATTTTGGACTCTAAATACATCATACCCAATGAGAGACAGAACTCTTCACTCTTCATCCTCAACATTTGTTGGTTCCCGATTGTTTGCCGTCGATTCAACTGAGATCTCAAAGCAAACACATATGTACAGTATCAGAATCCAAATTTGTCTTAGTGACTCTGGAACAGGGACATTAAACAACTCATGAGCACACAAGGATAAAAGAGACTCAACATTTAGTAAAGGTCAGAGCAGGATATGTGTAGCTGATTAGCAAACCGACGGCAACATTACCATAATTTATCTCTAAACATTGAACAAGATTTAAAAGAATATGAATTTTAAAGTCGATTAAATATTTTGGTATTAACAATGAGTCCAATGACTGTGTGTGATTAGAAAGAGGTTGCTTATAGTGTTGAACTTATAGAGAATTATTAATTCACTTCAATTCAATTTTATTCATATAGCGCCAAATCATAACAAAAATCATCTCAGGGCACTTTTCACATACAGCAGGTCTAGACTGTACTCTTTAATTTACAGAGCCCAACAATTACCCCGTTAGTAAGCACTACTTGGCGACAGTGGTAAGGAAAAACTCCCCTTTAATGGGAAGAAACCTCAAGCAGAACCCGGCTCTAGGTGGGCGGCCATCTGCTTTGACCGGTTGGGGGTTGAGAGAGAAAGAAAGAGAGGGGGAGAGGGGAGAGAGGGGGGGCACAGAGAAGCAGAACAACAACAACAACAACAACAACAATAATAGATACATGACTAGCAACAACAAACAGCAGTGACAAACAGCAGCGACGGCTGGAGAAGGACGTCCCCACGGCCACGGGCCAGAGCCTGGTCCTTGGGGTTTCCTGCAGATGAGAAAGCACAAAGAACTCTGGGGAAGAAGTCAAGTTAGTAACATGCAGTAATGGTACATGAATACATACAGATGGAGAGGAGCAGAGAGGAGCTCAGTGCATCAAGGGAAGTCTCCCAGCAGTCTAGGCCTATAGCAGCATAACTAAGGGCTGGTCCAAGGTGAGCTTTTTTGGGTTTGGGGTTTTAGTTCATTTTCACTGCTTACATCTGCCTCGTTTCCAGCTGTATCAGGTAGCTACTTTAAGCAAAAAAGCTTTGATAAACTTGTTGTACACTATTTGATTGAATGGACAAAGTTTGCGACGAGCTGGTGAACACAGTGGAGCATTTAACAAGTAAAGAGTCAGATATTTCCCTCAGGAGTTGGTGGATAGAAGAGCGGAGCTAAATAGAGAGGGAATATTGGACTTACATTCATCAGTTGGACACAAACATGACTCCAAATGAATGCTACTGTTGCTGTGTGTCTGCTGGTCGTGTAAATAAGCCGCTGTCTGTCTGCTAACACATTCGCAATATTGACTTTATAAGGTGATGATATATCAATGTCCAATGTCCCCAACTGGCCAGAAATCGATTCTTGGAAGATTAGGATGAAATACTGGTACATTATAGTATATTATACTCTCAAATATGGTGTTTACAAAATGTTTGTATAGCGCTAATCAGCCTTCGATTTTAACAGTCATAAGTCTTTTCTTACATGTGTTATTTACAAATTTTTCGACTTACTAATGACTTCAGGGTGGAGTTTCTCTGCTGTGTCTTATCTTGAATGTAGACTATTAGCCAATGTTAGCCCTGCAGGCGAAAGTGACCTAAATCAGATGTCGTTTGTCGTACGTGCCCGTTTGTAGAAAATAATCAATCTGAGTCACAAATTTTCAGTCAAATATCTCATTTTTGGCAATGTAGCTTCAAGTAGTGTGATGGAGGTGTAAATGAGGTGTAAAACCATATAATCTGGAATCTGACTTCACTGCCAGCAGGACTCAAACTGACATAACAGGGGCACTGTGGCAATGTGGCTGCAATGTCAAGGCCACATTTAGATCTGTGAAACTATCTTTAGAAGCTAAAGCTGTAGCAGGATAACATATTAAACTGTGTAAAGATGTGTGATGACACCTTACAAAATAATGAATTAATGTATCCTTCATTTTATTTGTGTACATCTGCCTGAGCATCAGGGTTGTTACATCCTTGTTATTGCTCTTTTTTTCATGCAGGTCAGTTCAGGATGATAAAGCAAGATGTGAATAATAATGATGGCAAACATGTTGGATCTGAGCATGAATCAAAACTGAGCGCTGAAGATTTTCAGTGTGGGAACTTGGCCTTGGAGTTGCATGTAAATGCTGGCAGTTCTCTCTGTTACATATGAAACGCAGTCGTCAACATGGAGATTTTATTGCCTGTAACTCCCAGGAGAACCAATACACAGATGCACATTTACACACACACACACACACACACACTTACAGAGAGCTGAGCGTTGGATGATGATTATCTCAGCCTGTGATGGCACCCACTGCCAGAGTAATTTTATGAATCACTTCCTATTTCCCAGGCCTCTGACTCTGCAAGATGGGAGGCAGTTACCATACAGTTTTCATAAAAACTGCCCATGTTATCCCAACTCTGATGTCCAATACTCAGCGAGTTAGCTTTGCTGGATAAAACCTGAGGCTATACACCTTTTTAGCACTTCTGAATTGTTCTTACCCTCTCTTTCATCACTCAGCTGAGTGAGAGACGTACGGAGTCATGCACTCCTGCTGGCTTTCCCACATGCTGATACTCACACTGATGCAGGCTGTGCATGTGCTGTTTCGATGCTGTGTAAGCGTGCATGTGCCAGGTGTCTGTCAATGGTCAAAACTTAATTAACAATATGTGAAGGGTAATGGGATTCACCTTGTTTCATATTCATATCATACTGTGTATTTAGAGTTCAAACTTTCCACACATCCACAGCAAGGTGGTGGAGCACCTGGTGTCATGCTTGTTATCTTGACATAGAATTTTTTTTTTTTTGCTGACTTCCAGTGGTTTAACTTCTCACCTTGCTGCAGTGATGTACAGGTGTATTCAACGAGGTGGTGACATCACTATTGGAAGTGTTTTTTCTTTTTAAATTTATTGACAGAACTGAATTTACAACAACGATACAGAGTAAACAGGATAAAAGCAATCCGATTAAAACACAAAAGTAAAAAATAAAAGAGAGAGGTGCTCAAGGGTTTAGCTTATATGTGAGACAGTTGGATGTCCTGGGACTCTGCGTCCCTGGCTGTCGGCACCATTTTCCAGAGGTTTTGCTTCTGGTTCCTCAGCCTCAGCCCTGGTCTCTCCCTCCCCTGTGCGAATGATGTCCTTATCTCTCTCTGTCTCTCCCTTGTGTGTGTGTGTGTGGTTTCTTGTCCTCCTCCGTGTGTCTGAGCTGTGTGATGTGTGTCTCCCCTGTGTGCATGTGAAGTCTGTCCTCTGTCCAGGTCTCCATGGTGATGGATGTTGCATGGCTCAGGTCCTATCTGTTTTTGGTAGCACCTGGAAGTTGCCTGACATCCTGAAAAAGGCGCAGATTCTTCATATATGTAATCAATCCATCTATAATTCATATTCATCTTGTTCGTCCATGCTGTTTTTCTGTAATTTTGCTTTCTTGGTCTATCCTGTAAACACAACATCTATTGCATGTCTGTCTGTCTTGAAAAAGGGATCCCTCCCTGTTTAGGGAGTTTTTCCTCATTTGAATCAAGGATATAAGGATAGAGGATGTTGTATTGCTATACTGATTGTAAAGCCCCCTGAGGGAAATTAGTGATTTATGATATTGGGCTGTACAAATAAATATTGACTTGACTTGACTTGACTTGACAGTTTTTCATAAACAATATAGTTTTTATGGCCTTACAGTTTTGACTAAGTTCTAGGGTGTTCAAATATATACAACAGGTGGTTTTGAATATATTTAAGTTTGGTTTTGGGTTTGAGCCAACTTGCTGGTTTACAATGTATACAATATCACAGTCTTTGAAATCTTCATTTCCTACTCTCTGAAGAAAGTTCATCATTTCTGTCGTAAAAAATGTAGTTAAGGTGCAGGCACAAAAATCCAAATCTCATCACATCCTCCACAAACATCACACAAAGCAGGCACGGCGCCAGGATTTCAATTTTGGATGGGCCAAGGTAATTTTGGCTCAGCCTTTTAATTACAGAAGTTAATACTTTTTGCTTTCCTTTGACGGTTTCCAACTGGTAGTCTTGCTAAAAAAATAATGACTGATATCATGCTGTGGAAGGTGACTGGTGCATCTGGTGACACTTTTAAAATCTTTTTCTAAAACATTTTCAATGCCGAGATAGCTCATTATTTACCAACTACAGTTTGTATTTATTACAAATGGCACACACTGGTATATTGCTCATATCGTGTGAAAATGAAACATATCCTGTCTATCATCTTGAATTTTTGCTGTGGATTGTGTAGACCAATACATCCATTCATTTAGAACACTGACATTTTAATTATCTATCTATCTATCTATCTATATGTATGTATATAGACATATATATATACAGATAGATAGATAGATAGATAGACAGAAATATCACTCAACGGGCACAGTGGTATTTTTTTAATAAATCAGTTTAACGGATTTCAAAAGAGTGGGTAGTTTAACATTATGGGTTTTTATGACTGTTACAGTCCTTGGTTCTGACTCTGCAGCCAAGATTTAATGTTTAAATGGACTGCTTTTTTAAATATTGCCACAGAGATGAACAATTTTTTTTCTGTGTTGCCACTTCATTTAACTGAAAAATGGCTTTCAGGCACTGCTGAATCTAGATTTCTGGCTTGTTCTGACTGGATAAACTTGATGAATTAACACATTTTTCATCCAAACACAATATTTGAGGCAAACTGTTAAATCTACAAGAAGGCAAGGCAAAAAACAAAAAAAACAAAAACAAAAACGAAAAAAGATATTATGTAAGTTGAGTGAATCTTTGTTA
Source organism: Thunnus albacares (assembly GCF_914725855.1). Taxonomy (NCBI): domain Eukaryota; kingdom Metazoa; phylum Chordata; class Actinopteri; order Scombriformes; family Scombridae; genus Thunnus; species Thunnus albacares. The sequence goes on along the minus strand of NC_058108.1, from coordinate 29,188,344 downwards.
ACCAGTTTTTTTTTTTGTTTGTCTAAATGATCCCTAAAACAAAAAAGTTCACTTTGTTTTGTTTTTGAATGAACAGGATATATATTTAATGAATAGGTACAGATAATGAAATATCCCACATAAAATATTAGTATATACATGGCTATATTGAGTTTAAATTCATTTCTTTGAACTAAGACGATATGACTAATCCCCATTACAGTCATCATTATTAGTCTTAAAAGGGAGAAAAATAGCCTGGTCTCCATCCACCATTAGAAATTAGAAATACCTTTCAATGATAATGCAGCCTGGTACAGCAGATAACTACCCGCAGCTTCAAAAATGACCACAGATAATCAGCAACACACTGACACAGTGTCAACAAAAATGAATTAAACCCGGGTCACACCAGAGAGCGACACAGCAAAGTTCATCCACACATCCTTGTGATGATGGTGCTTAATGTCATAGTGACGATATCTTACCATTACATCTGGAAACAGGGAGTTATGTTGGTACTGAAGAACACAATCGGCTATGTGAGCTAAATGAAGTAGAAAATGAAATGCATTTTGTTTTGCCCTTTGTACTACAGAAAGAAATTATTTAGTAAAAGTAAAAATGATTACTTCCGGATGGAAGATGTTAAAATTATGAAAACAATTTGTGAAATGGACACTTTTTCTTTGTTTGAGTTGCAAAAAGTTTCCATTTGGAACATGAATGTCAATTGCTGCAAGTTGTTATTTATATATTGTATTATTGTATGTCATGTAATCTCATGTGGGATGGATAATTTTTAATGATGAGACTGTAGTTGGTGAACTAATTGCTAGCATGCTAGCAATAGCACAATGGCTCTCCAAGCTAGCTGGCTCAGTTAGCAAGCTAGCCCGTTCACCAATAACTTAACATAATTTACTCAAGAGATGTATTTTTAACATCTACTCAAACCATTGAGGAGCAGTTTATACTTTGGAAGAGCAGGATTATATAAAAACAGTGATGGTGCAACACAGCTAAGAGGCTACGATAGCTTCCTGTGTTTTGGACACTCTGGCTCCCCGTTCCCTCACATTCCTGTTTCAGAGTTCATTAATACTGAACTTGTTTTGAAAGATTTGGTAGATTTATCTGACTCCTATGAGCAGAGCTGACTGAAGACATTCTGACATGTCAGAGGAAAAGCGCAGGTGTAAATAATAAAATTAATGATTGCTGAATTCCATTTAACTGCTTCAGTTTCAGGGTCCTGGTGTTGCTCATGCTGGCTCACTGCAAGCCCCCAGAAACAGTGCCGTGCTCTCAAGCCAATTTGACATAGTAGCCAATCTGTATAATTACAACTTCCAGGTCCGTCACGTAATGCACACCGGGTAAAAAAGCATTTTCCTCACATACTATAAAAAAAAAGAATACATTTTCCTGAGCATCACAACCCCCGCAAAATGACTCATTATCAGAATTTGATCCATTCAGTCTGATAACATCTGGAAAGTCTAAAAGAGCCACATGATTATTATATTATAATTATTTTATCCCCATTCAAGTGACCAGAAGTCAGCTGGCTCAGCCACTGGAAGTCTCAGCTCAGCCGGAGAAGGACTCTAGTGGGCATGCTCTATGGGTGTGAGGAAGCCCGCGGAAACATGGCAGACGTTTTTGCGCCACTGAGCAACTTTCACAGGAATGAGTGTGCACCATCTTTGATGTGGTATCCAGTTATCCTTAATACTGTCACACTGTCATGGCTTACTGGGACACTTGAATAGAAAGGAGTCATCGTTGATGTTATTAGTAACACCTTTGCTTATGTGACAAGTCAAAGCTGTGTCAAAGCAGCTGTGAAAAAAGGCCTTTTCCTCACAAATGAATTATTTGAAATTTTGCTGTGTGACCAGGCCTTTATGGTGCATTCACAATGGGAATTACAGTAATTACCATTTTTGAAATTAATGGTAAATGTTGTTGAAGATTCAAGCCATAATTACAACTGGGAAACAATTTTTCTGATAGCTCCAATATATCAAACTTGGCACTTGATAACACAGAGGTACCTGAAAAGAATTAATGAAATATGGATAGCTTACGTCACCCAAAGTCCATCAGTTATTCAGAGTAATTAAACCCAAAATTTAATGGATATGATGCTTTATTGTCAATGCACAAAAGTAAGATTTATTGCAGGAGTTTGGTATTGGGTTTCATTAGATTACACAGGTTCCTCTTTTGGCTGGACCGACTACGTACCAGCACTATAACTGAGGTTGTCCGTGAGTGAGTGAGTGAGTGAGTGAGTGATGAAGTTACACCATTGGTTGAACGGCTGTGTTGGCGTTTCCCCATTGGCCATTGCTCTTTCAAAATGAATCAGCATGAGATGATGGAAGTGGAGGACAGCAGCGTGGCGCAGAGCGACTGTGTTTCTACTCCGAGCTCTGATGCTCTCAGCTCCAGTGTTAAATGCAGCAAAGTCGGCTAAACTCCCATTTAAAAAGACACTTACCAGTTACTCTACGTCTGTACCGTCTCCTCCTCTACCATCCAGTGTGATCGACTCTCCGCCTGGCAGCGCTGTCAGCAACTGGCAGGAGAGACGCTCCGTGGTGCGTTTGGATTTTATAATTGAACTGATATGGACGCAAGCTTTTTATTTCTCTGACATGTTCACATCACAAATGATGAACAACAGCATTAAAACTTGAGTCTTGCAGGTAAAACATGAGACTCAGTTTAGCGTGGGGTGGCTGCTCTGCAGGTGCGCTTGATTTGACTGTAACTGTGGTAACCAGGTGGAGATGACTCTCCTGAATTTGCAGCCAAAATGCTGTCAAAACTTTCATTTATAATTTCCACTGCAGCCGTCATGATCATCGACTGGGAAAGAGGCAGAAAAATACACATAGAGGCATGAGGGAGAGCGCACAGTTAAAGCACCCTAAATAACAATCACTCTGACAAAACACTCAATGCAGAAAAACGAGAGACATCTGCAGAGTGAAACAGATGAAAGCATTGGGAGTTAACAGATAATTAGAAGTTATAATTAGAATAAAAATAAGTTCTCTTTCAAATCAAACATCCCAAGATATGAGTGGAAAGTATTGTTCTTGCGACTGTATTTTTTTTTTTTGATTCAAACATTGCTTAATGTGATATGCTATTTCAGCACACTTTAACAACGAATATTACTGGGACCACTACAGAAAACTGCAGATGAACATTTAATAGCTAGGAATTCACATTATAGACACTACTACTGACTATCCTTGTGGCAAATTGGCAAAAATTTCACACATTGATTATACTAGGTTTTGACTTACTCTTGCTTTCTGCAGTTGTGGTCTTCATTCTGGCTCAACCTCTTTTATCCATTCACTATATAAAGTCTGGCTCCAAATACACAACATGTTGTCTTGGCCAAATCCCACCATCTGGGATCTGAAAGAGGCCAGCAGAAACTCACAGTGACTGACTGTGTTTACATGGACCGTGGCAGTCTTTCCGTCCTGTAGCTGCTTTGTGCAAATTTCACTTTGATCTGTTTGTTCTCTTTGCTATATATTAGAGTTGATTCATGCACAATAATAACTCATGCATCATCAAGCAGCTGGATTGCTGTATGTGATGAAAATGCCATGAAAACTCTATGAGTCATAGTTTGGTAGAGGCATATACATGTCTAAAGTGCTTTTTAATAACAAGATTGAATGCTCTACATCTTTAATTTAATGCTTTGTACAGCTCTTACTTTATTTTCATTAAGCTAATTAGATAATGCTGTTTACATGCCTATGTCTTACTGAAAATATTGTTTGTTTCATTTGATTCATATCAGAATATTGCTTTCCTTTTAAACATTGTCACTTTGTCCATTATACCCCGTCATTGTGGGGGAGGATGGCAACAAACTAATGTGTGTGTCTGAGAGAGTTTACCTTAATGAAGACTAAAGTTGTGTGTTTGAGCGGTGGTTTAATGAAACCTCTGTGTACTGCTGCTCATCACATTATGTGTGGGGCTTCAGTGTATTTTGTGTATAGCCTTGTTTATGCTATGAGGCCCAATTATCTTCTGCTGGTGCGTGGGCGAAGCATGAGTGACACTAACATGGAAACACGGTGGTACAGGAATGCGCACACATATATGGACAAGTACCTCCCTACACAGTTGGCCAATAAGTCTGATGTCATTCAGTCCATCCAGTCACTTGGTTAGTTGAGGAGTCAGTCACATTGACGTCAGTCACTTCATCAGTTAGCCAATCACACAGTCACTCTGTATGTCCACGGTGCCATGGCTCCATCGCTGTTTCAGTGTCCACTGGAAGCATTTCAGCAGTGGAGTGTCTGTTCCTCAGCAGTCACATTTCTAATATAGTTCAGAGTTACTTTTGTGACATTTTCTCGTTTCACATGCATATTGAAAACACATTTGCAGCTCGTTTAGATGGCAACAGATGCTTTGTGGCTATACTTCAATATGACAACACTTCGCCTCCGACTAACTCTGTGATCACTCATTTTAAATGTCAATAAAGCCGACCTTACAGCACAGCTGCTAGCATTAACTGTATTTTTGTTCATTTTGTCAGACGATGTTGTGATCATAAAATCATGATTTTATCTGCAGCACAACAGCTTGGTAATTATTGCTGGTTAACAGGTAGTACTACTGAGGCGTGATCAATTT